>NW_027501455.1:0-55553 GCF_021521415.1 Bidens hawaiensis | reverse complement strand
AATTTGGGGTTTTTTATTATTATTATTATTACCACTACTACTAATTTTGTGTGTGTGTGTGTTTTAATTTAGTATATTGACTCTTGATTTAATTGAATGCTAATGTATATATAATACTTTATATTTTTTTGTTGAATTTGCAGTCTGGATATTAATTGAATGCTAATGAATGTGTATCTAATACAAAAAAAAACAATTTTTTTATGTTTTTTTTTATTTTAATACATTGATTCTTGATTTAATTGAATGCTAATGAATATATAATACTTTATATTTTTTTTTGTTGAATTTGCAGTCTGGATATTAAATTGAATGCTAATGAATAATGCATCTAATACAAAAAAAAAAAAAAAACCCACTAATTTTGTTTATGTTTATTCTTTTTTTTTATATAAATTTAATACATTGATTCGTGATTTAATTGAATGCTAATGAATATGTAATCTTAATTTATTATTATTTATTTATTTGGATTTTGATTGTTGAATTTGCAGTCTGGATATTCGGTTTAAAAACATCTAGTACTAAAAGAACAACTAGTTTTCGTTTTTTTAAACTATTATATTGATTCTTGATTTAATTGGATGCTAATGTATATGTTTGTGGCTTCAGGATCCAGTTGTAAGGCCGATATCTGAGCGCGATGTTACTAGTATGCACGATCTAATACCTGAGATTCCTCTATGGTTGAAGAATCCTGATTATGATCGCGTATGCATTTTCTTTGCAACATGTAATAAAGCTGTATTAACTCTGTATAATTCATTGTTCTTTACTTTGCATTCTGATGCGTTGCAGGTTGACTGGCTAAACAAATTTGTTTTGAACATGTGGCCTTATCTCGACAAGGTACATTGTAACAGACCGGGTAGTTTTATAAAAATTGAAATAATTTTAACATTTGTTTAAATTTTTGAAATCCCTTAAAAAACATGTGTGTTCACTGATGAGAACTTGAACCGAATCAACACAGGCAATATGTGGTGCGATAAGGCAGGCAACGGAACCTGTGTTTGCTGATTATATTGGAATCAGGCACCGGCCGATAGAAGCCATCACTTTTGAGACATTAAGCCTTGGGACCCTTCCTCCTACATTTCAAGGTTAGTGTTTGTAGCCTGGGTATTTTGGTCACTTTTTAATATTAATATGCTCTAACTAATGTTTCTCGCGCTAATGATTGGCAGGCGTTAAAGTCTACGAGACCAACGAGAACGAGATAGTGATGGAATCGCCTATTAAATGGGCTGGAAATCCAAATATAGTCATAGCTGTGAAAATATGGTCTCTGTGTATCAAGATTCAGGTATGATGCTATAGTAAGTATACCTTCTCGTCAGCACAAGTTGTGCTTTACTTGGTTCTATTGGTTAACACGGTATTGGTGGGGCCCGTGAGGTTTCCTGTCATTATAAAAAATGGTGTTTTTTTATATATTTGATTGTGAATTTGTAGTTGGTGGATTTACAAGTGTTTGCCGTTCCAAGGATAACAATGAAGCCTCTTGTCCCGGCTTTTCCATGTTTCTCCAATGTTATTGTATCCTTGACCGAGAAGGTACCCATTACTGTTAACATGTTGGCTGCTAGTTGTTACATTTGTTTTATGTTGTTTTTTTTAACATGAGTTTGTGATTCTCGTATTATACTTATTAATAGCCTCATGTGGACTTCGGCCTTAAAGTACAAGGTGGCGATGTTATGTCCATCCCTGGTCTTTATCGATTAGCACAGGTTCATATTTGTCACGTTTTTAAAAGATTTTGAGCTCTTTTATTTACAAATATAGAAAATGATTTTTTTTGGCAGGATATTATTGAAAAAGAGGTTTCGAAACTTTACCTTTGGCCACAAACTCTTGAAATACCAATTCTTGATTCTTCCCTGTAAGTTAGTTAACCAGGAATATTTCTCTAAATATATGCGGTTGGCGTAGTGGGCCCTACATATTTTGTGTAGACGTTTTTTTTTAAACTATGTTTTAACAGTATTTTTTTGTCAGTTGTGTTGTGAAGAAGCCCGTTGGAGTACTGCATGTGAAGGTTATACAAGCAACGAAGCTCATGAAAATGGACCTGTTGGGATTATCTGACCCGTACGTTAAACTTAAATTAAGTGGAGAGATGCTGCCTTCAAAGAAAACAACAATCAAGAAAAAGACTTTAAATCCTGTGTGGAATGAGACCTTCAAGCTTGTAGTTAAGGACCCTCAAGCTCAAACTCTTCAAGTCAATGTCTACGATTGGGACAAGGTAAATGACCAAAATACCCTTGTAGAAATACAATTCTTTTTTTGGTAACCATGAGAAACTGTTTTTTAGGTAGGGAGTCATGATCGGCTTGGGATGCAAATGGTGCCATTGAAGCTGTTAACACCCAACGAGACAAAGAAACTAACACTTGATTTGCTAAAGAATACAAACATAGCCGATCCGCATAAGAAGCAACGAAGAGGGCAAATTATGTTGGAGATGACTTATGCACCATTTAAGGAAGACAATGATGTTTTAAACGGGCCCCTTTCGCCTGTTAATGGTGAAAACGGCGTGGGGCCCATAGGCGGAGCCCCAAGTGGGGCCGGTGTACTTTTGGTGACGGTCCAAGGAGCCGAGGATGTAGAGGGGGAGCATCACAACAACCCATATGCTATGGTGATATTTAGAGGAGAAACAAAGAAAACAAAGGTTAGACTTTTGACTTTTTCAGGTCAAACTTATGGCTTTTCAAGTTCATATTTGATATATATTTTCTTGCATCTGTTATATACGATAGTCTTTATCGTGAAAATTTAAAAAATTTATATAAATTTTCAAGTTGAAAGTCGGTTTCTTTGACCTTACAATCTTAAACTTTGGTCAGCAGGTTATTAAACGAACTCGAGATCCTAAATGGAATGAAGAATTCCAGTTTATGGTTGAGGAACCACCGATACAGGATAAGATACACATCAAGATTATGAGCAGGAGAATGCGTATGAGCTTCCACTCGAAGGTTGTTTATTCATGCACGTATTTTATGGTGTTTAGGTGCATTAAGTTAATGGTTCTATAAAATGTGCAGGAGTCATTAGGGCATGTGGATATTAATCTTGTTGATGTAGTGCATAATGGAAGGATTAACCAAAAGTTTCATCTTATAGATTCGAAGAACGGTTTGGTTCATGTCGAACTTCGATGGAGAGAAACTTGATGTTGTTTCTCTATGATGGCGGAGTCAAAGTGGCGAGTGGTATAGTCAGCGTGATTATATTTTTGAGTTCTTTTGTAGTGTTTACGGTTGACAAACATTTTGGTTATTACCAAAGCGAGGCATATCGAATGATGAACTGATTTAGTTGCTTATACAATTGATGGATTTGATGCTGATTGAAAATAGTGTTATGCATTCAACACAAATGTTAATGTTGGTGTATAGATTTTCAACTACTCTAAAATTGACTTTTCTAAATTTGACACATGACTTAAAAATAAGATCACAAAATTCAAACCTGTAGTTTTTCTTATGATAGCTTTTAATATATTTTAACATATAGCAACAGGTAATCCGTGACAGAATTGTTACATGCCAAGCATAGTCCATGAAATGAGAACATTTGATTATCAGCGAAGTACATATATATATATATATATATATATACATATATATTGCAAGTAAGTTCACATCATTGCACTAAACATATATTGAGAAAGTTGCAGTATATTCGAGAGAGATTGGAACGAGAACATGTGATTATCAGCGAAGCACATATATATCTGAATATGATAGATCCGCTCACAAAGCCCGTGTATCAAAGGAGATATGAGACATATGCTAATTTTATGGAACTTGGTTTATCCAGTGGTTGGATTTTATCTGTATCTGTTACATGGATCAACTGACGAGTATTTTGAAACATGATAGCATCTTTGTATACTCCCATCGGAGAGACATATTGAGACTTGATTTTTTTAGACCACTATGTGACTGGAGCCCTCAAACTCAAGTTAATACCGCTCGGCTCCAAGCCTTTGAGTTTGATTGCATAAAATATTGCACAATGTAAATTGTCGTAAAAGACGTGTGTAGTTAAAATATGACATGTTACTTTAACTGTTGATGATTTCGAGCCGTTCGGTGATTCAAATTGACATAGACGAATGCTAGTACTCAAGTAAAAATCTGATATCAATCATTTTGACACCAATAAAACCTTTATAACTAATCTCATACCTAGCGTTGCAAAAATCTCGACTAGGCACCGATTAATCACTAGTCACCACTTCACTGATTATTTTCGGGCCAGTCGGTCAATTAATCGATCAATGTCAAATCCGGCCAAAATCGACGGTTTCCGACGAGATTCTGACCAAAATCAACGGTTTCTGGTGAGAATTCGGCCAAAAGCAGCCGTTTCCGGCGATATTCCAAGAAAAACCAACTGTTTCAGCTAGATTCCGGCTAAAATATGTTTGTGTATGACTGTATGTATAAAACTGAAAATTACATATAAAAATGTATGCGCGTATATATAAAACTGAAAAATTATACATTAAAGTTCAATCCGATTAATCGTTAGTCCCCATCGCCCGACCAACTAATAACGATTTTTACAATATTGCTCAAACCCGAATTCCGGAACCCCCATGTCCCGTCCCGAATACTTTAGCCACTTTATTAACTTTTTAATAAAACCAGGGCTTTATATGCCCTTCAAGATCAAGCCTTTGCATCAATAATAATAATAATATTATTCAACAGCAAACAAACAGATATCGTCGAGAGCAAGAAACCTCTCGATTCGTCTTCAAAACTCTGTAATCGATCTCACGATTCACACTCTTTCTTCTTTAGTCTTCCACAATGGTGCTCGAGGTACGTTATTCAATCGTCTATACATCCTTACTGCCGCATTTACCCCTTCAATTCGAAGCCTAGGGTTTAATAATATTAATATTATTATTATGTGAAATAATCAGGCTACGATGATCTGTATCGACAATTCGGAATGGATGCGTAACGGTGATTACTCGCCTACTAGGTTTCAGGCTCAAGCTGACGCCGTTAATCTCATTTGTGGCGCTAAAACTCAGGTATATTTGATAGGCGTGTATAATTTATGTGTATTTATACACGCAAAGTCTGTATGGTTTATCCTAGGGTTTCGACGTTATTGATATGGGAACACTTTTTAGTTCAAAGGAGTTGATGATCATAAATTGGGGTAAAATCTGTATAAAGATGAATTCTGCAGGTCTAGTTATTTGGATCCTATGCAGTCGATATCTCACCGATATATCGCTTATCGGCGATATTAACCAATATATCAACGATATTCTCGAAATAAGCGTTTTAAGTCTTAATGATCAATTTCTAGTGTTCAATGTTAGTATTTTAAGTCCTAATCAGTTCCTAGTGTTTTGCAAGTTGCAAAAGGTTAATTTGTTAATGGTAGGAGAGTATACTGAACTATTAGTGTTAAATTGCTATATATGTGAATTTTACATGTTATTAAGATTACCGATATCCCACCGATATCTCTCGGCGATAACCTATATCTATTTTCCCGGATTAACGGCTTAGTTAGGATCTTAGTTATTACAAGTTTTTCTGCCATGACAGTTTAGTTTCGTGTCATAACTTTAACTTATTGGTATTACTATATTAGATAGAATATATTAGTTAGGGCTTAGTTTCATATCATCACCATAGTTAGAAGATATGATTTGATTAGGTTTCTTTTGTAACTATCCTCATTGTACTCATCATTATACACAATACTTAACAAGTTTCCATTATTCTATAATTGGAACCAAGTGAAAGTAAACACGGAATTATTTTGGTTTACTTAGTACTAGTAATAGTATTGGTCTGTTGGACTCTTCAGAGGTCGGTTTTGATGGCTCATGATGATGTGTTTAGGTGTTAGTTCCATACTTGCATTGTATACAAAGATTGTATAGTTATATTTATAAATAACAAAGTTGATGTATTGGGGCTTGTATATGATTAGAACCTGAAATATTGTTGGTGGATGTTTGTTACAGTCTAACCCGGAGAATACTGTTGGAATATTGACAATGGCTGGCAAAGGTGTTCGTGTTCTCGTTACTCCTACTAGTGATCTTGGCAAGATTCTTGCTTGCATGCACGGTTTGTCTTTAGTTCACTTTAAACTATGAAAAGTCATTAATGTGTTACTTTTATGAACTATGAAGTGTTTAAATGTGTTGTACGGGTACTCAGGTTTAGAAATAGGTGGTGAGATGAACTTGGCAGCTGGGATTCAGGTTGCTCAGTTGGCTTTGAAGCATCGCCAAAACAAAAAGCAGCAACAAAGAATAATAGTGTTTGCTGGAGGGTATGTAGATATATATCAAGTGAAAGCATCTAGTATATTTTGATTTGTTTGTTATTTTGCTCTTATTATCTCTTTCTTGGATTTCAGTCCTGTAAATTACGATAGGAAAGTATTGGAGATGATTGGAAAGAAGTTGAAAAAGAACAGTGTAGCTCTTGATGTTGTGAACTTTGGTGAAGAAGATGAATCCAAGACAGAAAAGCTTGAGGCTCTTGTTGCTGCTGTAAATAATAGTGACAGCAGTCACATTGTTCATGTTCCAGCTGGATCAACTGCACTCTCTGATGTTCTTTTGAGGTTTGTAACTGTTTGTTTTTTTACTTGTTTATATCAAATGCTATTATCATGGCTCATAACTGATTTTGTTAATGTTTGATTTTAGTACTCCTATCTTTACTGGTGATGGAGAAGGTGGGAGTGGTTTTGCAGCGGCAGCTGCAGCGGCTGCAGCTGGCGGCGTGTCTGGTTTTGACTTTGGTGTTGACCCAAATCTTGACCCTGAACTTGCACTTGCTCTTCGTGTTTCAATGGAGGAAGAACGAGCAAGGCAAGAAGCGGCTGCGAAGAAGGCTGCAGATGAGTCTACTTCACAAGATGCAACTATGTCTGAAAATGTTGGCACTTCAGCTTCTGAAGCTGAGAACAAAAAAGATGATTTGATGGTAAGTATTGTTTTTATAATTATTGTTATCATCATCATTATAATATACTTCGTTTATATTACAAACAGTAGAGTTAAAATATTATTGTTTTTACCCAGGATGATGAGAATGCACTGCTGCAGCAGGCTCTTGCAATGTCAATGGATGAACCTGCTGCCACTGTGACCACACGGGACACTGATATGTCAGACGCAGCTGCTGATGATCAAGACTTGGCCCTTGGTAAGTTATCACTCGCGTGTTCTTGAAAAAATTGGATCCTTTTGTGTTGGGAAACATGAGAAATTGGATTTTTGTGTGTGTGTGTGTGTTGTTGGTCTTAAGTTTCTTGTGGGAAACATGAAAATTGGATCTTTTTGTGTTGCTGGTCTTAAATTTTTTGTGGAAACATGAGAATTGGATCTTTTTCTGTTGTTAATCTTGAATTTCTTGTGGGAAACATGAACATTAGGATTTTTATTTTTGTTATGTTGTTAATATTGAATTTCTTGTGGGAAACATGAAAAAATGGATCTTTTTGCAGCTCTACAATATTCTATGCAAGATGGTGCAAAAGATCAGTCAGAAGATATGGGAAAACTGTTGGCAGATCAATCATTTGTGTCATCAATTCTTACTTCTGTACGTCTCCTTTTATTGTTATTATACTTAAATAAATTTCGAGAGAAACGGGACAATATTGTTTTTCTAGAATTTCATTTGTCTTGATGTTTGATTTTCAGCTTCCAGGAGTTGACCCTAATGATCCTTCAGTCAAAGATTTGCTTGCTTCGATGCAAAATCAGCCTGAGGTCAGTTTGATAGTTTTTGTTTTTACCAAGTAGATTCTTTTTTCGTTTATTGAATTTTTTTTTCTCATTTGTCTGAGCAGAAGAAAGATGATGACAAAGCACCCAAGGAAGATGACAAGTGATCTTATCTTTTCTCTAATCAGTTATAATCTCAGGTATACGTAACTGTTGATCACGTTTTGTAGTCAACCCGTGATGACGATGAGTTTTGACTTTTTGTTTCCTGCGTTTGTGGGTGTACAGGTTACTGCATTTGGTGGAGGATGATGGGATAGGTTACAATGTATGGAAAAGTAATCCTTACCATGGATTTGGTTTACTTGTGGTGTTTGTTTAATCATGGTACTTGGATAATCAATTTCTTCTTCGTTTGTATGTTTTAAAATGTTATTCGACAATTTCTTGGATGCTAATGATGATGATGTTTGGTTGATATTAGATGATACACTATCATTGTCATAGATGGTATTGAACATACCAACAATTTAATAGTTAAACCACATTAGAATGTAAGGTTATTTGTACGGTTTGGGGAGGGTGGAATGTAGGAAGTGTTAGGATTAAACTCAAACACGAAACCGAACACACACACGAAAGCAATAAACGAACACGAGGATTTAACGTGGTTCGGTCTAAACTGACCTATGTCCACGGGTGGCAACTAGATATTCTTTATTGAGTGACGAAAGATTACAAGTACATAATGTTGTTTATATAAAGACTGAACTAGGGTTAATAAATTATTATGCAAGAAATCTAAACCGGGCCGGGCTTCAGTCTGGCCACCCTACACCCATCTGCCTTTTGGACTTCAAATAATAAATCGGGCCAACAAATGGCCTACGAAACCCAACAATCTCCCACTCGGAGGCCTTGAATACTTTCGTCTGCACTCTTGATTATACTTCTGTAATCTGAACATTAAACTTGTTCTAGTTGCCACCGCCTTCTCATCAATTAACCTGAAGGCCCGTTGAAGCTCCCCGGAGCTCCAACACGTCAGTCACGGCTGAAACTGCCCCTGACCTGTTCTCTGTCCCTACCGGCTCCCACTGTAACAAACTACCGGATCCTGAGATAACCTGAGAACAAACACTCTCCATATTCAGCAAGTAATTCATTGGAGAGACTTTTAAAGCTGGAATACTGGTTTTTTTAATCCACTGTCGACCTGGAACTGTAACTGAAACACGACCTGTGCTCCCACTGTCATGATGTCCCCCAACTGATTTAACCTTCCTAGCTCGTTCATCCTGAATCTTCACTTTGGCTCTGGGTTTGTTACTTGCAAAACGAACCTTCTTCTGCCCACGAGATTCTGTGAACCGGATTTTGTCTTTCACCAAAACTGGATCCACTCCTTTCGATGACATGCCGACCATATACAATGAACCCATTTTCGTGCCACAAGCAACCACAAGATTCCCTTTGACTACTTTCCACTGCTCATTCCCGAACTTAACATCGTGCCCCTGGTCATCCAACTGCCCAACTGAAATCAAACGTTTCTTCAAACTTGGAATAACCCTCATGTCTTTCAAAGTCCAAGAAGTACTGGCTGAAGTTATCAAATCAACGTCTCCCATACCCGTAACCTCTAAAATATAATCATTCGCTAGTCGAACCTTTCCAAAATCCCCAAATTTAAGATTCTTCATCGTTTCACTACAGTGAGTGGCATGAAACGATGCACCAGAATCCATCACCCAAGCATCAACGCTACTCTCAACACTACAAACCAAAGCATCATCACTACTGATCCCGTCATCTGTGTCGTCTTCTGTAACGTTCACCTCTTTCTTACCATTCGGACACTGATTCTTGAAGTGTCCTTTCTCTTTACAACCCCAACATTCAATATCCTTACGAGTCTTAGACTGACTCCTCTTCCTGCTCCCACTGCCTCGCTGTTTTCCCCTACCTCTACCTTCTGTGACTAGCATATTGCCTGATGATTCACCTGAACTTCTGGGTCTTGAATCTTCTCCCAGAATCAGATCTCGAATCCCATCGAAAGTAATATTTGTAGACGAACTACAAACTGCAGTCACTGTTTGCGACCAACTGTCGGGCAAAGAGGATAATAACAAGAGGCCTTGAACTTCATCATCAAACTTAATGTCAACTGACACTAAGCGGGACAAGATCGAATTAAGATTATTGATATGCGTTGTAACTGACCCACCCTCTTTCATTCTTGTTGTCACTAGCTCTCGGATAAGATAGACTTTATTCTCTGCCGAAGGCTTCTCATACATGTTAGATAGTGCTTCTATCATACCACGTGCTGTGGTTTCTTTCATGATGTTAAACGCCACATCTTCCGACAACGACAAAGTAATACAAGCCCTGGCTTTCTTGTCTAACTTCTTCCAATCTGCTTCTGACATCTTTTCTGGTTTTACATCCTCAAGCACTACATCTAAATCTTTCTGACAAAGTAGCGCCTCAATCTGCATCTTCCACCAACCAAATTTCTGTCCATCAAACTTCTGTATAGAAACCTTTCCGTCTTCTGCCATGACAATGACTAAACGAAAAACTGGATAAAAGCAGAGACAGACACAGCAATGGCACGAGCCTGAACTTAACGGCTGTTCTACTGAACTCTGTTAAATAATCAACCTATTTAAACGGCAGCGGAAATACGAACTGTAAATCAGAAACTGAAACGATAAAACCTGACAAACGCGGTTGACACTGATTATCCGTTTCTTTAAACAATTTCTTCTGACCTGACAACGGTTATTCAAATAATAGGATCTTGATTCAAACGTTCGTGGCTCGTACTTTGCAAAACATGATCTCCACCCAAAACAATATATATATAATACCAATATATATTATTGTTGCCAATACCAAATTAAATTAAAAAAGAAACATGTACCAAACCTCAAAAAGAAAGTAATAAATTCTGGTCCACACTTACTCCTTGTGTTCACAGCCCAAATTTTCCCATTTTCTTTTTTTTTTTTCAAAGCCTAATATAGGCACTATTCAACCTGGTCAAATAAAAAAATGAGGCTCGATCTAACCTTCCTGTTCACACACTTCTTCTTTGTCCTTGATCTTTTGATCATTGGCAAATCAACTAGGGATAGTGACGGTGCAAACGGCGCACCGGCGATTACCGGTGGTGGCGAACGGTGGTGCAAGCAAAACTTCGACGCGGCGGAACCCTAAACGGCAGCGGCGGAAACTGCCGACTGCTGTAGGTTTTGAATGGAACCAACAACCAACAAAAACGTAGATCGACGGGCTGGGTTTAGTAGCGCGTTAACAATTGCGTAAACCCTAACGGCGATCGGAAAACCATAGGCGGCGGCGGAACCCTAGCGCAGTAGGGTGGCGGCGGCTGGATGGTTTGGCGGCGACTCGGCTGGTTCAACGTGTTCTTCGCGTGATCTGAACCTAAGCTCTAGATACCACTTGTTAGGATTAAACTCAAACACGAAACCGAACACACACACGAAAGCAATAAACGAACACGAGGATTTAACGTGGTTCGGTCTAAACTGACCTACGTCCACGGGTGGCAACTAGATATTCTTTATTGAGTGACGAAAGATTACAAGTACATAATGTTGTTTATATAGAGACTGAACTATGGTTAGTAAATTATTATGCAAGAAATCTAAACCGGGCCGGGCTTCGGTCTGGCCACCCTACACCCATCTGCCCTTTGGACTTCAAATAATAAATCGGGCCAACAAAAGGCCTACGAAACCCAACAGGAAGACCCCCGGCTTAAATAACCTATGTGTTATGGACTGCTCGGCTTAGAAATTTGTAAATTCATAAATTGACACCGGTGAATTTGGCTTACCGTTTTGACCAAAAACTGGTCGTAGGGCACCAGACCAGACTATAAGATTCTATGAGCAAGTGGGGTGATGGTTGGTCTTATTAGATGACATTTTTATAGAGATCATTAAAAGTTTCCTTCTACGTTCCTCTGTTATAGGGAGGTGTGCATCTGCAACAATGGTTTAACAGAATAGCTAATCATATCTTTCTAGACCATACTTTCATAAACAAGCATGACACACTGCCAAACGAGAAGTAAAAGAAAGAATGGAATTTGTATAAGATCTTGAAATATCTTGTAGAGAATGAACATAAGTTTGATGCAACTAGTTCCTTTTAACTAACATTCTCAAATAGAGAAGAGTCATTTTATGTTTATGGTCTTATTCATACATTTTTTTTTCTTTACACCTACAGATGACACCAAACTTGCAAATGCGATGTAAGCCTTAATTATGATGGTCGTTTACACCTACCGAGGTCCGAGAACACTAGACTATATAGTCATTCACATGTTTTGTCATCCCGCCATTCCAATGTCATAACCTTAACAAGCAACTTCGTTAATTTTCATTTTCTCCAAGGGGGAATATATCAAAGTCACTTCCAAATAGTGTAAGACAATATTATTATCACTAACAACAAATCGTGAAACCAAATCAAAACCAGACTGTTAACTTTCAACATCAGTTTTGGTTGACAATGAAACAAGTTGGTGCTAAGTTCTAACAATTTAACTCACGCCTTGACCTAAAAACCGTCAAAACAAAGTCAAACACCTAGATAATTAGTTTATTCATTGTCGAAACATTTATATAAACTGCTTTTCATATAAAACAACAAAAAGCCGTTCTAGCTCAGTTGGTAGAGCGCGTGGCTTTTAACCACGTGGTCGTGGGTTCGAGTCCCACGGATGGCGTCGTTTTAAATTATTGTTATTGATTTTTTGGTTGGTTATTATCTAACGTATATATATTTATTTAAGTAGCTCGTAATGGGCGGGATGTTTATTAATAATAATAACAGGAGAAGAAAGAACCTACATATTATTCAAAAACACAAAATATTATTCAATTCAATTTGCTACCTGGTTTGAATCCATTGTTTGAGTTTCTTAATTCTCTGATTCCCATTTGTGGAATCAGAGGATCATTCAATCATCAACATATTATTATTATTCAATAATCTCTCTTGTTCTTCCTTCCAAACAAACTTGACAAATGGATTTGGTGAAATTTGATGGAAGAATGGAGGGATGGTTGTATCTCTTTCGCTCCAACCGCTTTGGATTACAATACTCTCGCAAACGCTATTTTATCCTTGAAGAAAGGTGCCTCAAAAGCTTTAAATCGAAACCAGCATCAGATTCAGAGGTAATAATAATATTCAATTTATTCATATTTTTATCTTGCTTGGAAAATGTTACACCACATTATTGCTTTTGATCTTGTTTAAATATTCATTTGGGAACAAAAGTTGCTAATTCTTAATGCTTTTGTCAATTCTTGAAATGCATGATACAGTTTTGCTGTAGGGGCGTGCATGAGTCAGTTTGGGTTGCTTTTAGCTCATAATGCACAAAAGGCCGAATACCGGCTTTGGGTTTTCTGGTTTTCACATTGGATTATATTTTCTCGGTTTTCTCTCCTAGGCTTGAAACTTTTGGAACAAAAAAGGCCATAATAACGAATTTGGGTCTAAATCTTTTTGGTAAGTAATATATATATATATATGTGTGTGTGTGTGTGTGTGTGTGTGTGTGTGTGTGTGTGTGTGTAATAAAATGAATTGTAAACAATAATAAATGTGATAACAAGTGATTACATCGAAACAAAAGGCAAGCGGGCCACAAACTGCGCCACTACCTCTTTTTTGAATTACAAAACCCAATCTTTTAAAAACCACATTGTCTAATTTTTAAGTCATAACATTACTATGCACAACCTGTTGAACTCGGCTAATTAACTCCACAGCTTCAAGCGTGATGAAACCAAAAGTGTCAAAAGCAAAAGGAATAACATGTTGGTTGTCAAGACATGCCTTCTCATGTTTAGGCACCTTGCATGAAACATCTTTTAAAGTAATAATTAAATGATTATTACACATGTTGGCTTAAATGTTTTTGTCTGCACCATTTATTAACTTTTTATAAATTAGTTAACAATCAAAAATAAAAATTATGACTCCTTTAATAACAAAAGTCGGTTTCACAGGTTCAGTTAAAAACTCAGTTCGGTCTTTTCAGTTTTCGTTACATGCTAAACTGAAACCGAACCAGATATTGAGGTTTATAAAAAAAACATAAAACCAAACAGTCAGTTTTGTGTTTAGTTCAGTTAATTTTGATATGGTCATGTCGGTTATTTCAGCTATGGGTCAGTTTATTTCGGTTTGCTGATATGATAACTAATTTAACAAACCTTTGAACTGTTTTCAGGAGCCACTAAGAAGCGCGGTCATAGATTCTTGCATACGAGTTACAGACAATGGAAGAGAGAGCTTTAGTAGAAAAGTATGATCCTACATTTTTTCCTTTATAATTAGTCGTATTTGCGTTAAATTTTTATCTTATTATTACAATAACCAGGTGTTCTTCATTTTCTCCCTTTACAATGCTTCAAATCACAATGATTGTCTTAAGGTACACGCCAATATTCTCGCAAACAATTATCTCATCGTGAACTTTTATTATCAATTTGCATAATTTCATAGTTGGGAGCAAGCACCCCTGAAGAAGCTGCAAGTTGGATACATGCTTTGCAGGATGTTGCAGTGGAACCGGGATCAACTTCAAAGCGAAGATGGCAACCATATAGGCATAATAAAATACATCTAAAAGCTTCATAATTTGAATTTGGACCCTTGGTTGAAATAATATTATTTGCTAGACAGGTTAAATGATTCTATGATTGCGGCCCGTAAACGTTCAGTGGATTGGACATCGTCTGCAAACATGCATGTTGATGCTATGACATCTGATGTGATTGCACCTTCACAATGGAAAATCTTTGGTTGTAAAAACGGTATAAACGGTTCATCAAATGTCTGAAATACCCTTTGCAGATGTACTGACAAGTATTTTGCAGGGTTGAGGTTATTTAAAGAAGCAAAAGATTCAAATTCACAGATTTCGAGTGATTATCCGGCTATAATGGCGGTTGGTGTAATTGAGGGGACTTGTGAGGCTGTTTTCAGAACTTTCATGTCACTTGGCCTATCTAGATCCGAGTAAGATTCAAAATAATCTTTACCTGTTGTTATTTTTGAAGGGTGCTTTAGACATTTGACAAATAGTCGAAACACAGATGGGACTTTTGTTTTTATAATGGCACGGTGGTTGAGCATCTTGATGGTCATACCGATATCATACACATTCAGCTATGCCGGGACTGGCTGCAATGGTACATATTATATAAAACGCACGCCTATATATGTGTGTGTGCGTATCTGACTCGTTGTTACCAGGGGGATGAGTCGAAGAGATTTACTTTTAAGACGATACTGGAGAAGGGAAGAGGACGGGACCTATGGTAATCTTTATCTAAATATGTTCATTTTCTCATTTTTTTTCTTAATTTAATCTAATTTTATTACCATTATTTTTAATTTTCTTCAGTAATTTTATGCCATTCTGTGGTCCACAGAAAATGTCCACCGCAACAAGGATACATTCGAGCTAGTCTTCTAAGTAACACATGACTTCAGTTATATCATAAGTTTTATTCAAGTGATTTCCATAATAATATGTTTCACAATTATTATTTTCCAGGTGGGGGGTTTGTGATGAGTCCATTAAATGAAGGTAAAGAATGTGTAGTGAAACACATGCTTTCACTAGACTGGAAAATATGGAGATCTTATTTACCAAAGACATCTTCTCGGTCCATGACTATTCGCATGCTGTGTCGAGTTTCAGGTATTAAAAGTTTTAAACAATCAAAATATAACTGAAAATGCAAATAAAGTACTTATTTTTGTTTCTTTTGTTTTAGCATTGAAAGATCTATTTAGAGCAAAAGGTGGAGATCAGTTTCCTTCTGAGTTTTTAACCGGAGAAGTTGAATCGATTCGTAAAAGTGAAGAACCGATCAAGCAAGAAACCGATTTAGTGCAACTAGAAGATGATAAAATGGAAGACGCGAATGATGCACCCGAATCTTGCTCATCAAGTCTTACTGGACTAAATGATACCTCTGATGAATTCTATGATTTCCCTGAACCTTTGGAAGATAAACGGAATATGAACTTACAAGACGACCAACAAACTATTGAGGTATTCCCTTATAATATTCAACAAACTTTATATTATTATTATTATCATCTTTTTTTTTTCACTTTTGAATTTGGTCTTTATGTTAGCAGCCAACACTATCAACAGCTGCCACCTTTGTGAAAAAGTTGCATAATCTTGCATCTCAAAAGAGTGCCGATTCAGACTCCGGTAATAAGCCTTGTTACGGGTCAACTTTGGTCAAAGATTTGAGGTGTAGCATGCCTTGTACGTGGGCTGCTTCTGACCCGTCTTTATTCCTTGTTCGTGGGTCGAATTATCTCAAAGATAATCAAAAGGTTATCTTTTTTACCTTTAAACACATAAAATGCATACGCGGTTTCATTATGAGTTATGAATAAAAACTGTAAATATTACAGAATAAGGCTAAAGGAACCTTGATGGAAATGGTTGGTGCTGACTGGTTACAGTCTGATACGCGTGAAGATGATCTTGCGGCCCGTCCAGGTGGCATTGTTCAGGTATGATAAAGATAAAACAAATTTTAGGTCTTTGATAATAATAATATTAATCAAGTGTATTTGTAGAAATATGCAGCAAAAGGTGGACCTGAGTTTTTCTTTGTCATCAACATACAGGTTTGACTTTCTGTTTTTATTAAATCAAACATGTTGACCATTCGAGTTTTTTAATTAAAATGTAAATTAGGTCCCGGGTGCGGCTGCGTATAATCTTGTTCTTTATTACATGACAAAAACTTCTTTGAAAGAATCTCCTTCCCTAGAACGGTTTGTGAACGGTGATGATGCGTTTAGAAATTCAAGATTTAAGCTCATACCGTACATATCCAAGGTAAGTCTCGAATGTCATTGGCTTGTTGACCAGATGAAATATTCATAATAGCAGTCCTTTTGACTCTTTAGGGATCATGGTTGGTAAAACAAAGTGTCGGGAAGAAGGCGTGTTTGGTTGGTCAGGCACTCGAAGTGAATTGTTGTCGTGGAGAGAACTATTTGGAGGTAAACACAATTCTTGACTTTGACTTTTAAGGTCAAACAAACTACTCTCGACATTGAGTTTTAAAATAAAGTTATCTTAAGTATATATTAATTTTGGTGATTTTTCTTTAAGAGAAGATCGACTAGAGATAAAAAGAACCGAGTTTGACTTTGACTTTTGACTTTTTCGATATGTTTTTGTAGCTTGACATTGATGTGGGTTCGTCTACTGTGGCACGAGGTGTGGTCAATCTTGTTCTTGGTTACTTGAACAATTTGATTTTAGAAATGGCCTTCTTAATACAAGTAAGCTTAATGTGCTTGCACTATACCGCAAACGCTTCATACACTAATACACTCACAACTATTTTCAGGCTAACACAGAAGACGAGCTGAAGAAACACTAAGTGACCCGGAACAGATTATAGATAATCTGGGGGGTTAGATAATGTTTCCCACGAGAATGAGGTCCAACAGAGACAGTTGTTCTTCAGGGGACCTGCAAAACAAACACCGTAAGCTCGTCACTGAGAAGGGGGGGGTTCCTCCTTGTGACCACCCTCCGGCGTGAGAATCAGACTAGATTGCTCTGAATATAAGTGTATATTAAGAGATTGCTAGATAACAGGATAGCAGATGATCTTACCATTCCAAGATGTTGGAGTATTTATAGCCGAAGGTAGGTTTCCTAGAAGGTACAGCCAGCTGAATAGTATTCCTGTTCTACCAACAGTGGATTATGCACAAGCCATACTAGTTGGTGGATAGGTTACGGCCAACAGTAACAAAGTCGGCTGCACTATTCCACCAACTGTAGATTATGCACGTCCCACCTACTGTGGATTATACGCAGGCCATGCTGGTTGGTGAGTAGGTTACGGCCAACAGTAACACTATTCTACCAACTGTAGGCTACGCACGCCCCTCAGTAAGAGTTGGTGAGTAGGCAGCGGCTAATAGTGACAAACAGTACTAGAGGGTGCTCCTCCTCGTACTGTTGTCGGTGAGCTGTCACCCTGTGATTGGCTCATGGGTTGTTCTGGTCAGATCGTCTGTCCTACCCATACCTTGGTAGGTATAGTACAAAAGATCTTTCAGAATCATACGGACTGGCTCATTTTGGCGGGATTGTTCCCGCCTTGCTCATTCCTTCATGTGACTACTGAAGTAGCTATTGCCTTGTGCGTGTAGCCCTGCTGTCTGCGGGTAGCCTTCCCTGATGGCTTGTATCCGCAACTGCGGGAACAGGCGGGGTACTTCACCATTGGGAGGCTATCCCTGCGTGTACAGCTTGCGTACTGCGCGTAAGATTCTATGAGCATGGTGGGTCCTGCGGGAGCAGATGGCCTTTGCGCAGACGTCCCTGTTCAAGGTGAGTCTTGCGGGACCAACTGGTCTCTGCTGGGACCTACCTCTTCAAGTCCCCCCAGTCCAATGTTCTTCTCATGAATGTTTAATGAAGTGAGGTGAACTTTTGGACTTTAAGCAAGGGGTTTTGAAAAGGGTTTTTAGTTTTAAGGTTCTCCGTGGGGATTCTTCCCGCGGGTTTCCTAATGTCACTTGCAAAAATTCCCGATTTTTTTGCTTGATCTTTGGGTATGATGAGGGTAGGTATGTAACCTTCTCGCAAGTCAGGAGCGTTGAGTCTCACTTGTGTGGATTCTCCTTGAGGTTTTAGTGGTTTTGAACATAGTGATCAATTATGTTTAAACCACCAATTCCATCCTGGAGCCTCAAACAATGTAGTTCTCGACGTTCCCGCTATGCGGGGATGTTATTTCCGTTTCCGCAAGCATTGCCCAGAAGATCCTTCTTGGTTTCAATTCCCTGCGGAGCGCTAGGTATGTGAAGGGTTTTGCCTTAACACTGTACCCGCGCTCGTCTTACGGTTACTTTACTTTTAAGGTACCCCTGGCGTCAATTCCCTGCGGGTGCTAGGTATGTGAAGGGTTTTGCCTTAACACTGTACCCGCACCCGTCTTATAGTTACTTTGTTGCCGGGGTATTCTTGGCTTCAATTCCCTGCGGGTGCTAGGTATGTGAAGGGTTTTGCCTTAACACTGTACCCGCATCCGTCTTATGGTTACTTGGTTGCCAAGGTAAGGGGTATTTTCCCGCTTACTTTTGAATCTTTTTGAATTTTGAATTTTGAAATTCGAAAGGTTGGTAAGGATAAGGACAGTCCACACATATGAAACGTCGTGCGACGGTTTCTTCTGACTGTGTCAGGACGTGCAGGAAGTTATGGTGACGTGACAGTACATGGTCATTCCAGACGCTTTTTCAGGCGCGTGGGCGCGATTTTTCGGGCGCGTGGCCGCGAAATTACTGGCACGCGTCCTTTTGACAGCTGTTGCCAGGTTGCTTTTTGCCACGCGTCATAGTTTCATTGCACCCTCGATTTCTCTCTCCTCCGCATTAAATTCACCGCATTAATTGCGATTAGTATATAAAGGGGGAGAGGGTCCTTTGTAATTCACACCTTCACCCTTCTCTTCTTCTTCTTAGCGATTTCCGGCAAATACTCCCCTTTTCAGGCAAGCATTTTCCCGAAATCGCTCTTTCTACAAGATGTCTTCAAATGATCTCGAGTCTACCACCGATGACAGGAGTACTGCTGGCGAGTGCCAGTGTGCTCTGCCCGGCGATCAGTACCGGTATGTTGTTAGGAAGTTCATGCTCGATCCTCTCGAGCCTGAGTTTCCTGAACCCCATCAGACCGTGTACGATGCCCCCAGAGGCAAGATCGGGGTTTATGCAGCATTCTTTGTCTATGGGAATCTTAGGTTCCCATTGACAAAGTTTGTTTACCGTGTCCTTGAGAGGCACGGTGTTCATTTGACCGAGCTGCACCCTATGGCGGTCGCCAAGATTCGCCACTTCGAGTGGGTGTGCCGGATTTTGGGCATCGAGCCCCATGTGGACCGCCTGATGACCTTCTATACTTGGAGGTGCATCCAGGGGTGGTACACCCTGACAACCCGTATTAAGGGTTTAAAGATTTGCGCGACCGAGCGCAGTCTCCGATCGTGGAAGCAGGAGTTCTTCTACATATCCGCCCGCGCCGTCCCCCTTGCCATGAAGTTTAAAAATGGCCAAGCAATTCCGAGCCTTCACGCCCCCAACTACCAGGAGGCGGAATGGTTCTCGAAGATATCCCTAGTCCAATCTCCGGTTTACCGGTTTGCGGAGTCCGGGATGGTGATGTTGGGGATGAGCCGGGTGTGGAAGGAGGCGTCTCAGGTTCCCATCATTCTCGAATACGGTTTGAACTCTATTCCTTATGGTATGTCTTGTCTTTTTTACTGATACGAGTTTGTCTTCTAACTGTTTCTTTTCTTTCAGAGGGGAATAATTTGGAGTCGCTCCTGTACCCGCGGGAAGCTGACGGTCCCGCGCGGATGGGTACTCGTGCTCTAGACGAGGGCGAGTTGCCCATCCTGGAACAAACGGCGGATCGGTTTGTGGAGGTCTATCCGCTGGGCCATGAGATCCTGAGCCACCATCGGCCAGGTAAGGCGATATTCTACCCTCAATCCCTCAATGCTGTACCCGCTGCCCGAATTCATGACATCTCTTCTTCTGAGGAATCTGCAGATGGTCCTTCGCTGGTGCGGAAGAGGAAAGGTGCCGGTGGAAAGGGGAAGGAGAAGGTGGCCTCCACAGCCGATCCAGTGCTTCTATCTGACACTGAGTCAGATAGTGAAGAGGTGGCGGGGAACCCCGGTGGTGAGAAGACCACTGTTCCGGAGGCTACGACTGTTACCTCCGGAGAACCAATGACGACGACGGTGACCGGCATCAAGAGACCGGCTCCATCGGGTTCGTCCCCGCCCGTCCGTACGTTCAAGCTCAAGAAAGCCCGTAAGTACAACTCTTAGCTTTTATCTTCGTAGTTTAATCTTCAAGTCTTTTTAACACTTTTCTTCTTTACGCAGGTGTGGATGTTGGCGCATTCCAGGGTGAGGGGCCGAGTACTACCTCTCCGCCAATGACGGTAGGCTTGGTCAGCCTACCTGAGGCGTCGACCCAGGCGCCTGCCCCTGCTTCTGCTGGTTCAGTTGCTCATTCTGAGCCGACTGTTCCAGCCGAGATGACGTCACCGCCGGCTGTGAGTGCAATTTTTACAGCATCCTTCACAGAGCCGGCGGTTACTTTTGCCGCGGATTCTGCGGCAGCGACCGCGGCGGCAACCACGGCGGCTGCTACCATGCCCCCGGCAACGACGGCCGGACCCTCAGGTACGCGTGGGGCTTCTCGCATCTTTCCGCCACCTTCCCATCTGCCTGACCTCTTGGATGGATTTCCATTGGGTTCAGGTGATGGGTTCGGCGGCTATCGGCCTGTAATTGACCCTACAGGTGCGTAGGGTTCCTTTGGCCCTTTTTCACTTATATATTTTATCATCTTTTCCTAACTGCTTTTTGTTTTCTGCAGTTTCGGATTCCAATGAAGTGTATGTTCCGCGATGGAACATACGCCGAGGAACAACCCTTCGTACCCCTGTGGAGTGCGTGGAATGGGCTCGCCACGCTGCTCCCCATGGTGCGTTGGGGGAAGCCATGGCTAGCTACCAGGAGGGTAGGCTAACCAACGAGCTTCGAGTTCTCCAAGCCCGGATGCAGCCGCGCGTCGAGCTGCTTTGTCGTGAAAATGACAAGTTGAAAGCAGCTCGCGCCAAGGAAGTATCTCAAGCGCGGGCTCTTCGGGAGGAGAACCAAAAGCTGTCCGCAGCTGCTGCGGAGAAGGAGAAGGCCTTCAAGGCCCTCGAGGTTGAGGTTCAAGCGCGACTCGAGGCCCGCTCCAAGGCTGCCCAAGCTGTTAACGAACAGCTTCGGCTAGCTAAGGAGACTGCGAGGAACGCGACCGAGAGGGCCACCAAGGCTGAAGCCGTTGCTGAGCCTTTACGCGTGGAGAACGAGGAGCTCAAGGCCAAATTAGAGGCTCTCCAACGCGCTCATGATGCCTTGGCGATGGAAGATGCCAAGAAGCTCCAGGAGATCTTGGACCAGAGGGGCGTGCTTGACCATACCGAGCGGAAGCTTAAGGGCGTCGAAGAGGCTGCCGCAAAGGAAGTGCTACTTGCCAACCTTAACAAAAGCGAAGCCGAACGCGCCTGCACCCAAGCTCAAGCCGCCCTTAAAGAAGCTCTGGTTGCCAAGGAATGGCTTCTTCGAGAAGCGTTGTCTCAGGTAAGTCTATCTTCATGTCTTCACGCTTTTCTTTGTAGATAGGGTGCTGACACTTGTATATTTTCTTATGTAGGTTGTGCATCGGGTCTTTTCAGAGACATCCTACGACGATGCAATGAGCGCAGCCCTCAACGCTTCTCACGAGGATGGGGAACGGGTCGGCTTCCTGCTTGGTCTAGGGTTTGTTGAGAAAGGCGTCCCGCCATCCAACTTCCCTTTGTACAATGTAGATACCGAAGCCATATATGACCAAGCAGTAAATCAATACGCCGCCTTCCCGCATCCGGTGGTGGAGAAGGTGAATGAAATTGCTGCTGCTGATGACGGGCTACCTATCCTTAAGGCTTACCTTGAACAGCCACGCTCTACTGACGGCGCTGGTCCAAGTGGAAGTGGCCCTGAAGCCTGATCCTGAAGATCCCTTCCCGCTGCTAGGATAGATTTAGTTTGTATAGATTTACTTTCTTGTAGGCGGGTAGTCACCCAGCCATTGTAACGAATATTTATGAAATGTAAATCTTTGTGCGGCTAAGACCGCTTGATTCATTGGATTCCTTGCTTTATAAACTTTATATGACTTGCATTCTTTAGTTTAAATTAGCAATTTTCCAAGTGTTTAGGATAAGTTAACCTTTGAACGTGGTAGATAGGTGTGAAGTTTTGCTTCCTCCTTCGTGATTGTGCGGGTATGACCGTCACTTGCACTTGGTAGGATGGCTAAACTTTACCCATATCTGACCTGCGTGTAGGTTTTCCTCATCTTTGAGGATAAGTTAACCTTTGAACGTGGTAGGTAATCGGTGTGAAGTTTTGCTTCCTCCTTCGTGATTGTGCGGGTATGACCGTCACTTGCACTTAGTAGGATGGCTAAACTTTACCCATATCTGACCTGCGTGTAGGTTTTCCTTATCTTTTTTTTTTTTTTTTTTTTTTTTTTTTTTTTTTTTAGGATAACCTTTGAACGTGGTAGATGATAGGTTGAAGTTTTGCTTCCTTGTTTGTGATTGTGCGGGTAAGACCGTCACTTGCACTTACAAGGATGGCTAAACTTTACTTACATCATACCTGCGTGTAGGTTTCCCTTATTTTTAACGTTGTGTTTATGCGGGTTTTGCCGCCTTACACACGTAACGACTTACTTCTCCCCGTTTATGCGGTAAATACCGGCACCAGTGGGAAGTTCATAAGGATAAAGGTAAACACATTATGAAAGGAGAATCATTTCCATTAGAAGTGGCTCTAGGCCTTTTCTTTACAAGTTTTGGAATTGATCTACATATAACATTTGCGTAATTGAGCTCCATTCCATGTTCTTGGGATGGGAGTGCCATCGAGCCTTTCGAGCCGGTATGCGCCCTTTCCCAGGACTTCTTTGATAATGTATGGCCCTTCCCAAACCGGGGCCAGCTTTCCCGGGCGCTCTTGGTTTGAAGCCTCGTTGTTACGCAGTATGTAGTCTCCTATCTTGAAGTTGCAGAGTTTTACCCGCGTGTTGTAGTACTTTTGCATTTGTCGTTTGTAGTTCTCTTCACGCACTGCGGCTAAGTCTCTGCGTTCCTCGGTTAGCATAAGATCCAACCGTCTTTCCGCATCATTGTCTTCTGGCTGAATTAAGACCCTTGGCGAAGGTAGACCAATTTCGACCGGGACCATGGCTTCAGTGCCATAAGTGAGGCTGAATGGGGTTTCTCCCGTACTGGCCTTCTTCAGCGTTCTGTTTGCCCAAAGGACGTGCGGAAGCTCGTCCACCCAGCCGGATCTGTGTTCCAAGAGTCTTTTCTTTATGCCATCGACGATGCTCTTGTTTGCTCTTTCCACCTCACCATTACCTTGCGGGTGTGCCACTGAGGTAAAGGTGTGGGTGATTTGAAGTTCTTTTAGCCACTGTTGTAGCTTCTTGTCAGCAAAGTTGGTGCCGTTATCGCTCACCAAATTCTGTGGAAGTCCAAAACGACAAATAATAAATTCCCAAATAAATTTTTTGATATGCTTCGCGGTTGTTTGGGCTAAAGGTTTTGCTTCTATCCACTTGGTGAAGTAGTCGATGGCTACCACTAGGAACTGAACATTTCCTGCTGCTGTAGGAAATGGGCCTGTCACATCGATGGCCCATTTCTGAAATGGCCATGAAGAAGTGACTGGAACAAGTTCATTCTTCGGGCGGTGCGTGTTGGGTGCGTAAAGCTGGCAAGACCTGCATTTTCTGATGTATGCCAGTGCATCCGTATGCATCCCCGGCCAAAAGTATCCCGCGTTGTTTAGCTTGGCTACAACAGCGCGGGGACCTGCGTGTACCCCACAGATGCCTTCGTGTACTTCTCTTAGGAGGTAGTCAGCATCTTGGTTGTCCACGCATCTTAAGAGTGGGCCAAGAAAGTTACGTCTGTAAAGGATGTCATTGACGAGTTGATAATTCAGTGCTTTACAGCGTAGTTTTCTTGCCTGTGTTTTTGACTCTGGTAGTGTTCCTGCTGCAAGGTAATTTATTATTGGTGTCATCCACGTTTCTGTACCGGTTTGGATGACACAAATTTCCTTGTGCGGGACTGATGGTGCTTCGAGGAGTTCAATGCGGATGTCCTTTCCCAAGTGGGTGAAGGCTAGTGATGCAAGCTTGCTTAACGCATCCGCAGATTTGTTTTCGCTGCGCTTGACGTGTATGACTTTACAATCACTAAAATCACGCATAAGGGTTTTTGCCTGGGCGAGGTACAGGGCCATTGTGTCGTTCACAGCCGTGTACGTCCCATTTATTTGGTTGGCCACCAGCATGGAATCCACGTGGGCTTCCAAGTTTTTCACTCCCATCTTACACGCAATTCTCAAACCGGCCAAGAATGCTTCATATTCGGCTTCGTTATTCGTACTTGGAAAATCCAACCGAATAGCGTAAGTATATTCTTGGCCTGCTGGGTTGGTTAATTTTAACCCTGCGCCTGAACCCTCGTTACTGGCGGCTCCATCAGTGTAGAGTCGCCAGACATCATTGATGTCCTGTGCTGGGGAGGGTTGAGCCTCCTCCTGGCACTCTTTCTCCCGCGAAGCGGGGACTTCTGCAATAAAATCGGCCAGGACCTGGCCTTTTATGGCTGGTCTTGGCTTGTACTTAATTGCATATTCTCCCAATTCAATTGCCCATTTGGCTAGACGTCCCGATAATTCGGGTTTGCCTAGAACGTTTGAGAGTTTGAAGTTGGTGAGAATGGTGATTGGGTGGCCCTGGAAATATCGTCTTAACCTGCGTGAAGCGTGTATAAGTGCTAAGACTAATTTTTCGAGGGTAGAGTATCGGGTTTCTACGTCTGTTAGTACACGGCTAACATAATAGATTGGCATCTGGATGCCTTTTCGTTCTATTAGCAGGACTACCCCGGTTGCTCTATCTGTTGCGGAAAGGTATAGGATTAACTCCTCTCCCGCTTGTGGTGCTGTAAGTGTTGGGAGTTCGATCAGGCGTGACCGAATCTCCTGAAAAGCTGCTTCCGCTTCTGGTGTCCAGCGGAAGTGCGTTTTCTTTAAGCAGTTTCTCAATGTTGACACGAAAGGAAACGACTTATCCGCATGGTTTGCCAGAAAGCGATTAAGTGCGACTAGTCGTCCATTCAGTGTCTGAGCCTGTTTGATGGTGGTAGGTGATTCCATTTTAACAATGGCTTCGACCTTTTCAGGGTTCGCTCTGAAGCCATCTTTAGTAACAATGACTCCCAAGAACTTCCCTTCTTCCATCCCAAATGAACACTTGCTCGGGTTGAGCTTCATGTTTATCTTTCTGAGCGTGTTGAAAGTTTCTTCAATGTCTTTCAACATCGCTTCTGGCTCAGGGCTTTTAATGACCAGATCATCCATATAGACTTCCAAGTTTCTCCCGATTTGGGCATGAAACTCTTTGTCCATCAGTCGTTGGTACGTGGACCCTGCATTCTTAAGTCCGAATGGCATCATTTTATAACAAAATGTACCATCGGGCGTCCGAAATGCGGTTTTGTCCTGATCATCTACGGCCATGTGGATTTGATGGTACCCCTTATACGCATCCAAGAAGCATTTAAGGCGAAATGGTACCAACGAATCCACCTTAAGATCAATTTCTGGTAACGGATAACAATCTTTGGGGCATGCTTTGTTCAAATCTTTGAAATCTATGCACATGCGCCATTGTTTGTCATTCTTCGGTACCATTACGGGATTTGCAACCCATGTTTGATATCTGCTAACGCGTACGATGCCTGCGTCAAGGAGTTCCTTGACTTGGGTTCTACACGCGTTAGTTTGTTCAGGCCCCATTACTCTGCGCTTTTGTACGACTGGCGTAACAGCCGGATCGCACTTGAGCTTATGCTCCGCCTTACTTCGGGGTACACCAGTCATGTCAGCTGGTGCCCACGCAAAGATGTCAGCGTTTTTCTGCAGTAAGCGTTTGAGTAGGGTGCGGGTGGGATCAACGATTGTTGGTCCAATGGTAACGGCCTGGTCGGGGTATTTGCCATTGAAGGCCCATTTTTCTGGTTCAGTGATGGTTGGTTTAGCCTTTTTCGGTTTGGGTTTAGATGAGACAGATGCGATGCATACCTGGGGAATGCCAGAGATCATCGCTACACCCTCAGCTGTTGGCCATCCCATCATGCCGTGGACTGAAGATACCACGGCGTTGAATCTTGCCATCCCGTCTCTTCCGAATAGGATGTCGTACGTGTGGTGTGGCTTTTTCATCACGACAAAATCCACGTCTTCTGTGCGTGAATGATTCCCATCAGTAAGAGTAACGGGGAAAGATAGGATACCCATGGGGGTTTCTGTACTGCCGTCAAACCCTTCCATTGAAGCGTAGACCGTTTCCAAGCGTTCTTTGTCTTCATCATCCTGCTTATCAAAGAACTGCCTGTACATCACTGTCGACGAAGCGCCGTTGTCAGCAAGAGTGCGGGAAGTGATGTAATGCCCCAGCTGGCTTCTGATGACGATGGGGCCTTCTTTGCTGGGGCCTCCTGGCACTCGCGGGAAGCGCACCTCAGCTTCCTTCCACGCGCATGGTTCTGTCACCCGTCTTTTTCTTCCTCTGACCTTGCCATGAACCATGTTGATGCTGATGTCGACGGGCTTTCGTCCGTTACCTCTGTACCGGTTGTCATTCCTTCCTCCCTTCCTGATCGATGCCACGAGATGTGCAAGTCTTCCATCCTTGACAAATGTCTCAATAATATCCTTCAAGGATGTGCACTCTTCAGTACCATGACCCTTTGTCCCGTGGAAATCACAGGATTTGCTTTGATCCGCATTAGGTTTCTGCCGGATCAATGGGGCTTTAGGCCATGGCAATTTTTCCGTGGCAAATATCTCCGTGACGCTCTTCGTGAGTGGCGTCCACCGGTGTTTTCGGCTTGAAGGGTGTGTGTTGTCCCTTCCGCCAACAAGAGGGCGAGAGCTGGATGAGGTGTCAAAGTTTACCCTTGACTGCCAAATACCTAGCCTCCTCTTTTTGTTCTGCCGGGCGATCCGGACATTGTTCTCTCTTGTCCTCTGCGTATAGAGGTGTGTACTCTGGGGAAGATCCCTTCCCAGTTGCTTTTCCGTCTCGGCAAAGCGCTTTGCCGCCGTCATGATGGCATCCCAAGTTGATGGCATGCCATCCTTACCCGTCAATGTGCGGATAAGTTCTGGGTATTCGGCGCCTTGGATGAAGGCGGCGTGAACCAGATCCTCACTTATGTTGCCGAGACTTAGCTTTTTGGAGTTGAAGCGAGTGATGAAGTCTAGTAAAGATTCATCCTCCTCTCTCACGCAGTTGAGGATCGTCCACTGCTCTTCAGTGTACTTCCTCTGTTGGCTGAAGTGCTGGCTGAACTTGTTCTGAAAGTCTGCCCAGTCATATATGTGGTGGATCGGTAAACGATCGAACCATGCCCTGGCCGCTCCGACCAGAGTCATCTGGAACATGTAGCACCACGTGGGTTCCGTCCAGTTGCTGACGGTAGCCCCCGCAATGAACCTGTTCAAATGGTCGTCTGGGTCGGATAGACTATCATAAGTGCCAATGTTGGACATTTGTTTGGTACTTCTCGGGGCGATTGCTTCCGCAATGTCCCTTGCGAATTTTGACTTTCCTGCATTTGTAGCAGTTGGTCTAAAGGTTTTGGAGAAGTCACGCGGGTTTCTCTCCGCGATTGGTTTAAAAGCTTCCCCAAAATTCCTTTTTGGTTGGATGTCCGTTTCCTTACGCTTCCCTTTCGCCTTATGGCGAGGGTTTGCGTCGGTATCGGACTCCAACTCGTCGTCTGAGTACTCGCAGTCACTGCTCATATTGAGGTGTTGGCGAGTACTGGCGAATTCGTCAACCTGTTGAGCTGAACGCAAGCGTTCATCCAATTCGGCTTGGAATTCTCTTTGCCGTGCTTCGGCCCACGCCTTCACCTGATCTAGTGTTTGGCGAGGGACCCTCGTTCGTTTTTCCAGCTGGGTATCGGTGAACCCCAGTGGAATATTTACTGCACTTGCCCCGGCTTGGGTAGTCGGGGTAGTGTTCGTAAGGATTGTATAACCGCCGGTGTTCCCCCCAGTTGCTGGGGTTGTTACCGGGGTTTCCTGGTCGGTTACTGGCCTTTGGACCGGAGTAACGTTAACCATTTCTTCAGAAATTGTGAAAAAACTAAAATAGTTCTAGCTTTTATGCACGGATGGCGCCAATGAAGAAACACTAAGTGACCCGGAACAGATTATAGATAATCTGGGGGTTAGATAATGTTTCCCACGAGAATGAGGTCCAACAGAGACAGTTGTTCTTCAGGGGACCTGCAAAACAAACACCGTAAGCTCGTCACTGAGAAGGGGGGGGTTCCTCCTTATGACCACCCTCCGGCGTGAGAATCAGACTAGATTGCTCTGAATATAAGTGTATATTAAGAGATTGCTAGATAACAGGATAGCAGATGATCTTACCATTCCAAGATGTTGGAGTATTTATAGCCGAAGGTAGGTTTCCTAGAAGGTACAGCCAGCTGAATAGTATTCCTGTTCTACCAACAATGGATTATGCACAAGCCATACTAGTTGGTGGATAGGTTACGGCCAACAGTAACAAAGTCGGCTGCACTATTCCACCAACTGTAGATTATGCACGTCCCACCTACTGTGGATTATACGCAGGCCATGCTGGTTGGTGAGTAGGTTACGGCCAACAGTAACACTATTCTACCAACTGTAGGCTACGCACGCCCCTCAGTAAGAGTTGGTGAATAGGCAGCGGCTAATAGTGACAAACAGTACTAGAGGGTGCTCCTCCTCGTACTGTTGTCGGTGAGCTGTCACCCTGTGATTGGCTCATGGGTTGTTCTGGTCAGATCGTCTGTCCTACCCATACCTTGGTAGGTATAGTACAAAAGATCTTTCAGAATCATACGGACTGGCTCATTTTGGCGGGATTGTTCCCGCCTTGCTCATTCCTTCATGTGACTACTGAAGTAGCTATTGCCTTGTGCGTGTAGCCCTGCTGTCTGCGGGTAGCCTTCCCTGATGGCTTGTATCCGCAACTGCGGGAACAGGCGGGGTACTTCACCATTGGGAGGCTTTCCCTGCGTGTACAGCTTGCGTACTGCGCGTAAGATTCTATGAGCATGGTGGGTCCTGCGGGAGCAGATGGCCTTTGCGCAGACGTCCCTGTTCAAGGTGAGTCTTGCGGGACCAACTGGTCTCTGCTGGGACCTACCTCTTCACGAGCTACCCGAATCCCTTCTTGGTACATGCCGGTTGAATCACATGGATACTGCCAAGGCTGTCTCCGTTGAGTCTATTAATAACACTTGAGGTCAAACACAAGATCAAGTTGACTTTTTGGTTGACTTATGTGTAGTGTATATGTATCTTGAGCCAAATGAAAGCATGAAGGATGCATATGATATATCATGTAAAGTTGTTTTTGTTGTGGCTTGTGGAGGTAAATAATATACAAAAACACATATCTTTTAGGTTTTTTGATGATATGCTAATCTCAATGGCATCTAATGGTATATTCATGTTTGAGTAAATTTTTTATTCAATTTCTAGATTATATGATTTGAAATTATGTTTTTTTATGCATATATGAAATTGTTAGCAAACTAATCTAGAAGGATGTACTTTTAGGTAGCTATATTAAATATCTTCATACTTATAAAATTTATGTACTTTCCATAAAATCTTTTTATAATATTGTATCGGTTTAAATCTACGAACTATATATATTATATGTATGGGTGCATTTGGGAATTTTAGGAAACTATTATCAGTTTTATTGTTGTAAACCATTTGGTGTCTATAGCTAACTTATGCTTGTTTGTATGTGTTCATTCAGCAATTTCGCTTTAACATGATTTGCAATTAACAAAATTATTTTGATTTAACACATATGTTGGGATAGTATCCCTAAAGCAACAAAACTATTAAAAAGACAAATAAAGTCGACAAAGACAGCAACAGCTTGTGGTCCCAAGAAGAGGTTATATGTTGCTATCATCAATAGATTCTAGAAGAACTCAGAGAAATCTCCTAGATAGCAACATGTTGTAGTCCCCATTATAGGACGTCACGGTAGATGCAAACGTTTGTGTAGGCCTGTAAACGAACCGAACGTTCGGTGAACATTCGTGAACCGTTCGACGGGAAGTTTGTTTATGTTCATTTATTTAATAAACGAACGAACTTGAACAAAAAACTTGTGTTCGTTTAATTAAACGAACGAACATGAACACATGTTCCGTTCGTTCATTTATGTTCATGAACGTTCGTTTATGTTCGTTTATTTATGTTCATTTATGTTCCTTTATGTATTAATAGAAAATAATTAAATATTATCTAGATAGGTCATCTGCTTAAAGGTTTTATATTTGTTAATTTGTGTTCATTTAGGTGTTTTCATTTAAATTCGTTTTTGTTTTTGTTCATTTACATTTGTTCATGTACGTTCGTTTATCTTTATTCAGTTATGTTCGTTTAGATTTTAAACATACGAACACAAATGTCCCTTTTTTAAATAAACGAACATGAACATAAATATTTGTTCAATTAAGTGTCTCTGTTCTTTTAAAGTTAAATGAAAGAACACGAACATGCCATTTTTCGTGTTCATTCGATTCGTTTACAGGCTTTCATTATTCACATTGATTAATACATCAGTCTCAATCTCTAGACTTTTCCGATTTTATTTGTGTTCGTTTGTGTTCATGAACCGTTCGTGAACACATTGATTTCCTTAATGAACGAACACGAACATAAAATCTCGTTCGGTAAGTGTTCGTGAACCGTTCGTGAACACATTATTTTCTTAGCGAACGAACATGAACAAGGCCTTGTTCGTGTTCGTTCGGTTCGTTTACAGCCCTACGTTTGTGCGATTAACAAAGCAATGCATTCGTATAATATATATATATATATATATATATATATATATATATATATATATATTGTATATCTGCAATAGATTATTCATTCACATTTTAAAAGGAAATATCTTAATTGTGTGTTTTATTCTATCTCAATCATTCGCTCTCACAACCATTATCACCATCATTTTTTTAAAATATATATCCTTAGTTTACTAGTAGCCGGGGATATTTTGCTTTAACAACAATAAGTTAAAAAAAATAAAATAAAAATAAAAAAACCAGATTAAGAGAAAAACAATTAGTGATCAATAAATTAAGACAAATATGATTAAAGATAAAACATATTAGCAAGTAGCAAGTGTAACAAAAGTAACACATTAGCAATAGCATTTCGCCATGTATATATTACACAAATTAAGTGATTCGCCAATTTAGGGCAAAAACGAGTAACTTCAATGATTGATGATTGTAAAAAATGATTTTAGACTTTGGATTACATAACCAATAAATAACAAGTGAGGCCCACATTTTATCTTTATTTTTATCTAGAGAAAATGGCTGTTTTAGTCCCTGTGGTTTTTAGACAGAGTCATTTTGCGTCCCTGATAAAAAATTTGAATCGTTTACATCCCCGTGGTTTAAAAATTTAACCATATGCGTCCCTCTGTTAGTTTAACGTTATCTTTTCCATCCAAAAGTGTTTGCATTTACTCTTTTACCCTCATATATTATAACATATGTTAAACTGGTGAACCCTAATTCACACAAACACATCGAACAGAACAACAGGTATACAATCCCTTGACAGATTTCATCTTCTTCCTCTCTTTGTAATATGGAGCCCTAATTGATTGATTCTTCTTCTTCTTCCTCTTCGATTCGATTGTGACCGGCGAATTCTTTGCCGGTGGTGTAACATATATGTCCCTGATTGGTGAACGGCGAAAAGAACAGCCGGCTGCTTGGTCTGTAATATTGAAGTTTATTAGGGTAAATATAAGTGTGGTGCAAAATTGCATATATGTCCCTGATTTTAACCTTAAACTTAACGGATGTTAGATTAAGGGATGCATATGGTTCAACTTTTAAACCACGAGGATGTAAACTATTCAAATTTTTTATCAGAGACGCAAAGTGACTCCGTCTAAAAACCACATGGACTAAAACAGTCATTTTCTTTTTTATCTATTTTGTTTTAATTGTACTTTTTGTCTTTTAATATGTGACGGTGTTTATGTTTCTACTTTGTACGATTAGATGGCAGTCAAGTTTATATTAATAAAAAATATTTTGCAAGCAGTTTACACTAGGGGTGAGCACGGTTCGGTTCGGTTCGGTTTTTAGGTAAAACCGAAACCGAAACTGAAAAGTCGGTTTTTTGAATATACAAACCGTTAGGTTTTTGGTTTTTCGGTTTTCGGTTTTTTCGGTTTCGGTTCGGTTACAATCGGTTTTTTTATGTGTGTAGACATTGCAAAAAAATTCCAAAATAATGAAAATGCATATTAGATTCAAAACACAAAAATAGGCATTTGTTACATGGAACCAAACGAATACAAACTTACAAGAGTACTAGAGTTTAAAACTCAACAAAGTTCTTAATCAAAAAACACTAAAAGTTTAGTTCCAAAATCTTCATTCTTTATCTTATTCATCTTCAAAGTTTACTCTCAATCTTCATAATCTTCATCACCATCAACGGTAGATTAGATCTTTTTAGTGTTTTGTTTCCGGTCATAACATCTAAAAAACACATATGATTGTATTAATATTTAACTAAAAACGCATATCGGTTTGGTTTGGTTTTTTAAAAATGGAAAACCGAACCGAAACCGAAATTTCGGTTTTTCAAAAAAACAAAAAATCAACCATTGGTTAATGCTTCGGTTCGGTTTTCTCGGTTCGGTTTTTTCGGTTAATTCGGTTTCGGTTCGGTTAATTCGGTTTCCTACTCACCCCTAGTTTACACCAACCAAACACGTTCACCAAAATTGTTGGAGTAGGTTTCTAGGATTACCCCAAATTATAGATATACCATTTGGCAAAATGAGATTAGGTGTCATCCAACCATTCAGGAGACCTACATTGGTTTAAGGCACGGCTCTACCAGAACCTGAACCGGACTGGTGGACCACGTTTGGCCCATTACGCATGTATCAAAGCCCATGTTTGAAAATGTCATTAATCATTTCAATATTTCATGAAAGATAAGGGAATAAAACATCAAGTCAACAAGTTCAATTTCAGAGTCAAAGATCGAATCATATATGCAGTGGTTGTGATTGCGGAATAAATGTCCAAAAAGCCCCTAGAGTTTCAAACTTTACGTTTGAAAATTTGGCACGTAGATATTAAAGTTTATTAAAGTTATGAGATGTATTCTAATTCAACACCATGCAATTTTAGATAGATAGAACTTTGCACTTTTAGTTTTAGGGGTGGGTTTCAAACCATGTTTGATTTAAAAATTAGAAATTCGTACTTTTTCATTCTTTTTATATGTTATTAATCTGTATAAAAGAAAAAAAAATCTATATCATAGAAGTACGTATATGTGTATTGCGGAATTACATTTATGTATCTTATACGAGATGAATATACGTAGATTAAGAGTTACATATGTGTACCTTCACAAACTACATATATTAGTTTTGTTTCTTTTTGGTTTGAATAAAGATTAATAACATGTAAAATAATGAAATTATGAAAATTAAAAGTAATTAGTGTTTAATAATGTTTTTCACGTATTTTCAAGTATCTTAGTGGCTTTATTTGAATCGTCCTATGTACTTTTATACTGACAGTTTGAAAGAGAATACAATTAAGTGATTATGAGCATGTTTGAAATTGATTTTGAAAAATGTTTATTGGCTTATTGGTGTTCAAAAGGGCAATAAATTAAAATGTGTTTGACAATCACAAAAATATTTCCTATTTTAGTTTTTTGAAAGGGTTAGAAAAACAGTTTTTCAAAAGCCTCAAATCCTGGCTTTTTAAAATGGTTTTATGAAAAAGCCAATAAATCAATAAGCATTTTTCAAACTCAATCCCAAAGATGCTCTATATTTACATGGATTAAATGAAAAGGTTTTAGTGATTTTGAAACTTATGTTTTCTGGTTATATGCATTATGTATTAGTAATAAACAATTTTAGGTCCAAGACAGTAAGACACGGTGTGGTGAGATTTAGGAAAAATGATAGTTTATATAAATAATTTGTTGGATTGTGTTTTTTGGGTAAAGTCTAAGATTGTTGCATACACGTATTCCGGTTTTGATAGTGAAATACTTGAATTAATAAATACGTATGCACGCTACAACAATCACGGCAATAAAAGTTATATCATGTGTTGACACTTGAAGCTTAATATCTTCATAATATAATAAGAAAAAATAATGACAATAATAATAATAGATGTTTGAAATTTGAATTGTTATATTTGCTGACTAGTTAATGTATTTATACAGAGTTTATGTTGGTAATATGAACCAATATATTTGGGACCCATATCAATAACCTTCATACAATATTCCCTATTAAACTTCATGATTTTGGATGAAGAACAAAAGGTTATGTAGAGATGAAGATCAAAGTGTTAGGGAGATGAAGATTCAACATCATATAAGAATATAGGATTTGGACGGACCCAGAAGGAAAAATATTAATCTCGTCTCCTTTGAACAAATTTCTCTCAAATGCGTATGTCAAGACGGAATTCAAAAGGAACAATTTTCAAGATTTTGATAATTTGTATGAATCAAGTAGGAAACATAAAAAAACCGTCTGGGAAAAAAGCTTTTGAGAAGAAGATTTAGTGAGAATATATGGACGACTCCTTGATATTTTCAAATATTTGGCCGGCTTGTCAAATTTTTTTTACACGTGTCAATATATAATTGGAGTAGAAATCTCGTCAGAACTCATCCCAAAGTATCACCCGGTCCATATTTTTGGTCCATTTTGAAAATCTTGAAGATTTATTGATCAAAAATTCCATTTCTCGGTCTTTAATGGTCCATGTTAGAAAATTTCCCAAAAATATTTTGTATATACGAAAGAAAAAGGTTAGTATACAAATTGTCCAGGATTTATCAGTCAACGATCACCAAAATATCTAACGACAAAGTATGACTAATTAAATCATAAAATTCTACCTTATCAAAACTCAAAAGTTAATGTTCTAAATATATATGATGATCCATCCTCTTGTTGTTAGAAAAAAACTTTCCACTTCAATTGGTATTTTTTTAACGAAAAGCAGACATGAGATAACCATCCTAATTCTTGATTTTCGTACGGGCCCGAGATCGTTGTAACAAAGACACATTTGGTTGTGAATTCAAACGCGACAGATAAATAAAAAAAAAGATAAATAGAAAAAAAGGCACATATATGCACAGACAAATCAATAGTTCACAACTACTCCATTAATTTGACCGAGTTATAAAGCTTAAGCTTGTATACAATGAAACACTCAAAGATAAACGATCATATAAAGGGGTGTCATGACTTAAATGGCCTTATAAACGGGCTTCATGACTTAAATGGCCGTATAAGAGTTTCATAAGTTAAAACGATATAAGGTTCCATGAGTTAGACGACTATATTGAAATAATCATTTTGGTTTAAATCTACCACATGAGATACTATAGCTTTCCCAATTCCCAAAAGATGTCTTAGACTATCCTTAAAATGTAATATTTTATCTCCAATTGATTAAATTTAACTTTTATATTTTGTAAAGTGAGAACGATGCTTTACATTTTAATCTTTGATTTAATCCATTTTAAATGGGTTTGTGTTTTCCACAAAATGTATGTGTAGTGAGGTGTTTCACACCTACATGGCACCCCCGCTAACGCCTGTCTATCGCTATGCCAAGAGAAAAAAAGGAGCGTCGTCCATGTTAGCGTCGCTGAACAGTGTCATGCAACAAAGTGGGTAGACCCCTGAAGAGGTAGGTCCCAGCAGAGCCCAGTTGGACCCGCATGACTCACCTTGAAGAGAGACGTCTGCGCAGAAACCAACTGGATCCGCAGGACCCACCATGCTCAGAGACGTGACGTCCTTACGCGCAGTACGCAAGCTGTTCCCGCAGGAAATGCCTCCCAATGGTGAAGTACTCCGCCTGTTCCCGCAGCTGCGGATACAAGCCATCAGGGAAGGCCACCCGCGCAGCAAGGCTACACGCACAAGGCACTTAGCTCTCAATAATTCAGTAGTCACCTGAAGGAATGAGCAAAGCCGGGAACAATCCCGCACAAAGGCGGGAGGGGGAATACTCCCGCCCAAATAAGCCAGTCCGTACGATACTGGAGGATCTTTTGTACTATACCTGACGAGGTATGGGCGAAAGATCTGACCAGAGATACGACAGCTCATTGACAACAGTATGGCGAGCAGCATGCTCTTGTACTGTATGTCACTATTAGCCGCTGCCTACTCACCAACTCCTGTCATACCACGTGCATAGCCGGCAGTTGGTGGAAAAGGAATAGTACACAGCAGGCCTGGTCACTGTCAGCCGCTGCCTACCCACCAACTACCAGCATGGCACGTGCGTAGGCCACAGTTGGTAGAACAGGAATACTATTCAGCCGGCTATACCTTCTTGGAAACCTACCTTCGGCTATAAATACCCCAAATGGTATGATCATCTAATCTTATCTTGTATCTTACATCTTATACCTGATATCTGCTCTAGCAATCTCTAAATATATACTTATATTCAAGAGCAATCTAGTCTGATTCTCACGCCGGAGGGTGGTCACAAGGAGGAACCCCCCCTTCTCAGTGACGAGCTCACGTGTCTGTTTTGCAGGTTATCAGAAGAACCATCTTTGCCGGATCTAACCCCTCGTGGGAAACATCTATTTAACCCCCAGATTATCCGTAATCTGCCCGGGGTCGATTAGTGTTTCTTCATTGGCGCCATCCGTGCATAAAAGCTAGAACTTCATTTCTTCAGTTTTTTCAAACTTCTGGAAAGATGGTTAAAGAAACTCCGGTAACCACAACCCCAGCTACTGAGGGGAATACCGGCGACTACACAGTTTTTACGAACACTACCCCGGTTACCCAAGCCGGGGCAAGTGCAGTAAATTTTACGAACACTACCCCAGTTACCCAAGCTGGGGCAAGTGCAGTAAACAACCATCCCCTGGGATTCAATAATACCCAGGCGGAAAGACAACAGACGAGACTCCCCCGCCAAACACTTGAACAAGTTAAAGCGTGGGCGGAGGCACGGCAGAAGGAATTCCAAGCTGAGTTGGACGAACGCTTGCGTTCCGTCCAACAGGCTGACGAATTTGGAAGCACTCAACAGCTCAACATGAGCAGTGAGTGCGAGTCCTCGGACGATGATCGGGAGGAATCCGACACCGACGCAAACCCTCGCCATAGGGCGAAAGGGAAGCATAAAGAAACGGACTTCCAAACGAGAAGGAATTTCGGAGAAACCTTCAAACAAAGGAACGCGGGGGGAAACCCACGTGACTTCTCCAAAACCTTCAGACCAACTGCGGCAAACGCGGGAACATCCAAGTTTGCAAGGGACATTGCGGAAGCAATCGCCCCGAAAAGTGCCAAGCAGATGCCCAACATCGGCACTTATGATGGTATATCTGATCCAGACGATCATTTGAACAGGTTCATAGCGGGGGCAACCGTCAGTAGTTGGACGGAACCTACGTGGTGTTACATGTTCCAAATGACGCTTGTTGGGGCAGCTAGAGCGTGGTTCGATCGTCTACCGGTCAACCACATCTACGACTGGGCAGACTTCCAACAGAAGTTTAGCCAACACTTCAGCCAACAAAGAAAGTATACCGAAGAGCAATGGACAATCCTCAAATGCATTCGAGAGGAAGATGAATCTTTGCCAGACTTCATCACTCGCTTCAACTCAAAGAAGCTAAGTCTGGGTAATATTAGCGAAGATCTTGTTCGCGCTGCTTTCATCCAGGGCGCGAACGACCCAGAGCTTATCCGCACCTTAACGGGTAAAGATGGCATGCCATCCACATGGGATGCCATCATGACAGCAGCAAAACGCTTTGCAGAAATGGAGAATCAATTGGGTAGAGATCTCCCCCAGAGCACAAACCTCTACACCCAGAAAACAAGGGAAAACAACGTCCTTACCGCCCGACTAAACAAAAAGCGGAAGCTAGGCATTTGGCAGTCAAGGGTAAACTTTGACACCTCATCCGGCTTGCAACATCGGTTAGGCGGAAGAGATAACGTACAGTCGAACCAGAACTCCAGATGGATGCCACTCACCAAGAGCGTCACCGAGATATTCGCCACTGAGGAGCTCCCATGGCCAAAGGCTCCAATAATCCGACATCGTCACAATGCTGATCGGAGCAAATACTGTGACTTTCACAGGACAAAAGGCCACAACACTGAAGAATGCACAGACGTAAAGGACATGGTCGAAGCATTTGTCAGAGATGGGACGCTCGCGCACCTCGTGGCGCAATGAACGCTGAGCAGGCTGATGCGTGTAGAACCCCAGTTGGGGAAAACACGAATAAAATTGCAGCTTCAATGTTGGAGACTACATACTGCGTAAACAACGAGATCCCGAACCAGACGCATATCGGCTCGATGGCACTCCCATCCCAACAACATGGAAGGGAGCTCAATTACACAGTTTGCATGTAGATCAATTCCAAATTTGTAAAGAAAAGGCCCAGAGCCACTTCTAATGGAAATGATTCTCCTTAGAACATCGACGCTGATGATTTTACATTTATACTTATGAACTTTCCACACGGATATGCCGGTTTTCACCGCATAATTACGTGGAAAGTCGTTGCGTGGGGAAGGCGGCAAACCCCGCATAAACCCAAAAAACGGCAAACCTTCACGCAGGTCAGTTAAAGGTAAAGTTCAGTCATCCCACTAAATGAAAATGCCGGTCCTAACCGCACGAATCATGATAGAGGAAACTGAACACTAACCTATTAACAACCGCGCGTCGAACGGTTAATTTATTCAACACTGATGCCGGTTTTCACCGCATAATTACATGGAAAGTCGTTTCGTGGGGAAGGCGGCAAAACCCGCATAAACCCAAAAAACGGCAAACCTTCACGCAGGTCAGTCATAGGTAAACTTTGGTCATCCAACTAAATGAAAGTGCCGGTCCTAACCGCACAAATCATGAGAGAAAACCGAACCTATTGACAACCGCGCGTCGAACGGTTAACTTATTCAAAATACTTTAGAAAATTTCTAACAGAAGGATGAGGAAAACCTCCACGCAGGTTAGATGTAGGTAAAGTTTAGCCATCCTACTAAGTGCAAGTGACGGTCCTACCCGCACAATCACGAAAGAGGAAGCAAAACTTCAACCTATTATCTACCACGTTCAAAGGTTAAATTATCCTAAACACTTAGAAATTTCTAAAAAGATGAGGAAAACCTCCACGCAGGTCAGATGAGGGTAAAGTTTATCCATCCTACTAAGTGCAAGTGACGGTCCTACCCGCACAATCACGAAAGAGGAAGCAAAACTTCAACCTATTATCTACCACGTTCAAAGGTTAACTTATCCTAAACACTTAGAAATTTCTAAAAAGATGAGGAAAACCTCCACGCAGGTCAGATGTAGGTAAAGTTTAGCCATCCTACTAAGTGCAAGTGACGGTCCTACCCGCACAATCACGAAAGAGGAAGCAAAACTTCAACCTATTATCTACCACGTTCAAATGTTAACTTATTCTAAACACTTGGAAAATTGCTAATTTAAACTAAAGTATGCATGAGCAAGTCATATAACGTTTATAAAGCAAGTAATCCAGTGAAAGTAGCGGTCTTACCCGCACAAAGATTTATATTTCATAATATTCATTACAAGGGCCGGATAACTACCCGCCTACAAGAATATAAATCTATACAAGCTAAACCTATCCTAACAGTGGGAAGGGATCTTCAGGATCAAGCTTCAGGACCACTTCCACTTGGACCAGCACCATCAATAGAGCGTGGCGGTTCAATGAAAGCTTTAAGGATAGCTAGCCCATCATCAGCAACAGCAACTTCGTTCACCTTCTCCACCACCGGATGCGGGAAGGCGGCATACTGATTCACTGCTTGGTCATAAACAGCTTCAGTATCCACATCATACAAAGGGAAGTTGGAAGGCGGGACGCCTTTCTCAACGAACCCTAGACCAAGCAGGAAGCCGGCCTTTTCCCCAACCTCATGAGAAGCATTGAGGGCTGCGCTCATGGCATCGTCGTATGATGTGTCCGTGAAGACTCGATGCACAACCTACAAAAAGAAAAAATACAAGTATCAAAACCTTTTCTATTTACAAAGAAAAGCGTGAAGACATTATGAAGCTAAGCTTACCTGAGACAACGCTTCTCGAAGAAGCCATTCCTTGGCAACCAGAGCCTCCTGGAGGGCAGCTTGAGCTTGGTTACGGGCGCGTTCGGCTTCACTTTTGTTGAGGTTGGCAAGCAACACTTCTTTAGCCGTAGCCTCTTCAACGCCCTTTAGCTTCCGCTCAGTATGGTCAAGCACCCCCCTCTGGTCCAAGATCTCTTGGAGCTTCTTGGCGTCTTCCATCGCCAAGGCATCATGAGCCTGTTGGAGCGCCTCTAGTTTGGCTTTAAGTTCCTCATTCTCGAGGCGTAAAGGCTTAGCAACAGCTTCAGCCTTGGTGGCCCTCTCAGTTGCGTTCCGTGCAGTTTCCTTAGCCAGCCGAAGCTGTTCGTTAACAGCTTGGGCAGCCTTGGAACGGGCCTCGAGACGGGCCTGAACTTCAACCTCGAGGGCCTTGAAGGCCTTCTCCTTTTCCGCAGCCGCTGCGGTAAGCCTCTTGTTCTCCTCCCGGACAGCCCGCGCCTGAGCTACTTCTTGGATGCGAGCTGCTTTTAACTTGTCGTTTTCACGACAAAGCAGCTCGACGCGCGGCTGCATCCAGGCCAGGAGAATCCGCAGCTCATTGGTTAGCCTACCCTCCTGGTAGCTAGCCATTGCTTCCCCCAATGCACCACTGGGAGCTGCGTGACGAGCCCACTCCACGCACTCCACAGGCGTGCGAAGGGTTGTTCCTCGGCGGATGTTCCAGCGTGGAACATACACTTCATTGGAATCCGACACTTCAAAAAACAAAAAGCAGTTAGGAAAAGATGATATAAAAAAAAAAAAAAAGAACCCTACGCACCTGTAGGGTCGACAACAGGCCGATAGCCGCCAAACCCATCACCTGAACCCAAGGGAAATCCATCCAAGAGGTCAGGCAGATGGGAAGGAGGCAGAGGTTGGCGAGAAGCCCCGAGCATACCTGAAGGGTCGGCCGTAGCTGCCGACGTCGGAGGAGGCATTGAGGCCGCCGCGGTAGAAACCAACGGAGGTGAACTCACCAGAGGTGAACTCACAACCGTGGTCGCCGCTGCGGAAGTACCCGCAGAAATAGTCACCGCCGGCTCAGTGGAAGATTCAGTAAATATGGCACTGACAGCCGGCGGTGATGTCATCACAGTTGGAACAGTTGGCTCAACTGGGTGAGCAACTGAACCAACCGAAGCAGGCGCAGCCGCCTGGGTCGTCGCCTCAGGTAGGCTGACCAAGCCTACCGTCATGGGTCCGGAGGTACTCCTCCCCGCTCCACCCTGGAATGCGGTAGCATCCACGCCTGCACAAGGAAGATAAGTATTAATGATGGAAAGCTATGAAGTCAAAAATAAAGGAAGTTTGTACTTACGGGTTTTCTTGAGCCTAAAAGTGCGGACAGGCGGGGACGAACCCGATGGAGCCGGCCTTTTTACGCCGCTCACCGTCGTCATCCTGGGTTCTCCGGAGGTGACAGTCGTCGCAGCCTCCGGAGCAGTGGTCTTATCACCACCAGGGTTCCCCGCCACCTCCTCGCTCTCGGTCTCTGAATCAGACCGAGGCACCGGATCGGCAGTGGAGGCCACCTTCGCCTTCCCCTTCCCACCGGCAGCCTTCTTCTTCCGCACCAACGGAGGACCATCTGCGGATTCCTCATCAGAACACAAGATTAGAGGAATTCCAGCAGAGGTTTCAGCATTGAGGGGTCGAGGGTTGAATAACGCCTTACCTGGCCGCCTGGCGCTCAGGATCTCGTGGCCTGGCGGGTAGACCTCCACGAACCGATCTGCCGTCTGTTCAAGGATGGGCAACTCGTTCTCATCTAGATCACGAGTACCCATCCGAGCGGGACTATCAGCCTCCCGCGGATGCAGGAGCGACTGCAAGTCGTTCCCCTCTGAAATAAAAGAAAAACAGTTAGAAGACAAACCTATACAAACAAAGAAGACAGAGCATACTGTAAGGGGCAGAGTTCAAACCGTATTCAAGGACGATCGGGATCTTTTGCGCCTCCGCATCCTTCCACACCCGGCTCATCCCGAGCATCACCATCCCGGACTCCGCAAAGCGGTAAACCGGAGATTGGACTCGGGAAATATTTGAGAACCATTCCGCCTCCTGGTAGTTGGAGGCGTGAAGGCTGGGGAGTGCTTGCCCATTCTTAAACTTCATGGCAAGGGGGATGGCGCGAGCGGAGATATAAAAGAACTCCCGCTTCCACGAACGAAGACTGCGCTCGGTTGCGCAAATCTTCAAACCCTTGATCCGGGTTATCAGAGTATACCACCCCTGGATGCACCTCCAAGAGTAGAAGGTCATCAGGCGGTCGACGAAGGGCTCAACGCCCAGAATCTGGCACACCCACTCGAAGTGGCGACTCTTTGCGATCGCCATCGGGTGTACCTCGGTCAGGTGTACACCGTGCCTCTCCAGAACACGGTACACAAACTTCGTCAAGGGGAACCTAAGATTCCCATAGACAAAGAATGCGGCATATACCCCGATCTTGCCTCTGGGGGCATCATACACCGTCTGATGAGGTTCAGGAAACTCAGGCTCGAAAGACTCGAGCATGAACTTCCTGACGATGTACTGATATAGATCGACAGGCAGAGCACACTGGCACTCGCTAGCAGTACTCTTGTCATCCCTGTCGGACGTGGATGACGGGTTCTCGACGTACACCCCAGCCTCCTAGGCTGTAGCCTCAAAATCGTGAGCAGAAGACATCTTGCAGGTATGAAAGAAGAGAACGATTTCAAGAGAATGCTTGACTGAAAAGGTGAGTATTCGCCGGAAATCGTTTTGAAGATGAAGAGAAAAGTGAAAGTGTGGATTACAAAGGACCCTCTCCCCCTTTATATACTAATCGCAATCAATGCGATGAATTTAATGCGGAAGAGAGAGAAATCGCAGGTGCAATGAAACTATGACACGTGGCAAAAAGCAAGCTGGCAACAGCTGTTGAAAGGACGCGTGCCATTAATTTCGCGGCCACGCGCCCGAAAAATCACGCCCACGCGCCTGAAAAGGCGTCTGGAATGACCATGTACTGTCACGTCACCATAACTTCCTGCACGTCCTGACACGGTCAGAAGAAACCGTCGCACGACGTTTCAACAGTTTGGACTGTTCTTATCCTTTCACCAACTCTTCGAATTTTAAAATTTCAAAAAGATTCAAAAGTAAGCGGGAAAATACCCCTTACCTTGGCAACCAAGTAACTATAAGACGGGTGCGGGTACAGTGTCAAGGCAAAACCCTTCACATACTTAGCACCTGCAGGGAATTGAAGCCAAGAATACCTCGGCGACCAAGTAACTATAAGACGGGTGCGGGTACAGTGTTAAGGCAAAACCCTTCACATACTTAGCACCCGCAGGGAATTGACGCCAGGAATACCTTGGAAGTAAAGTAACCGTAAGACGAGTGTGGGTACAGTGTCAAGGCAAAACCCTTCACATACCTAGCGCTCCGCAGGGAATTGAAACCAAGAAGGATCTTCTGGGCAATGCTTGCGGAAACGGGAATAACATCCCCGCATAGCGGGAAAGTCGAGAACTACATTGTTTGAAGCTCCAAGATGGAATTGGTGGTTTTAACATAATTGATCACTATGTTCAAAACTACCAAAACCTCATGGAGAATCCACACAAGTGGGACTCAACGCTCCTGACTTGCAAGGAGGTTACAGACCTACCCGCAACATACCCAAAGATCAAGCAGGAAAGTCGGGAATTTCTGCAAGTGACATAAGGACTTCCGCGAGAAGAATCCCCATGGAAAACCTTAAAAATAAACCCTTTTCAAAACCCTTTGCTTAAGTCCAAAAGTTCACCTCACTTTATTAAACATTCATGAGAAGAGCATTGGACTGGGGTGGCTTGAAGAGGTAGGTCCCAGCAGAGCCCAGTTGGACCCGCAGGACTCACCTTGAAGAGAGACGTCTGCGCAGAAACCAACTGGATCCGCAGGACCCACCATGCTCAGAGACGTGACGTCCTTACCCGCAGTACGCAAGCTGTTCCCGCAGGAAATGCCTCCCAATGGTGAAGTACTCCGCCTGTTCCCGCAGCTGCGGATACAAGCCATCAGGGAAGGCCACCCGCGCAGCAAGGCTACACGCACAAGGCACTTAGCTCTCAATAATTCAGTAGTCACCTGAAGGAATGAGCAAAGCCGGGAACAATCCCGCACAAAGGCGGGAGGGGGAATACTCCCGCCCAAATAAGCCAGTCCGTACGATACTGGAGGATCTTTTGTACTGTACCTGACGAGGTATGGGCGAAAGATCTGACCAGAGATACGACAGCTCATTGACAACAGTATGGCGAGCAGCATGCTCTTGTACTGTATGTCACTATTAGCCGCTGCCTACTCACCAACTCCTGTCATACCACGTGCATAGCCTGCAGTTGGTGGAAAAGGAATAGTACACAGCAGGCCTGGTCACTGTCAGCCGCTGCCTACCCACCAACTACCAGCATGGCACGTGCGTAGGCCACAGTTGGTAGAACAGAAATACTATTCAGCCGGCTATACCTTCTTGGAAACCTACCTTCGGCTATAAATACCCCAAATGGTATGATCATCTAATCTCATCTTGTATCTTACATCTTATACCTGATATCTGCTCTAGCAATCTCTAAATATATACTTATATTCAAGAGCAATCTAGTCTGATTCTCACGCCGGAGGGTGGTCACAAGGAGGAACCCCCCCCCCTTCTCAGTGACGAGCTCACGGTGTCTGTTTTGCAGGTTATCAGAAGAACCATCTTCGCCGGATCTAACCCCTCGTGGGAAACATCTATTTAACCCCCAGATTATCCGTAATCTGCCCGGGGTCGATTAGTGTTTCTTCAACCCCACTCCTTTTACTTATTATTTAATTTTTATTATAACTTAAATATTAATTTATTTATATGAGATAAGTGAGACCATTACGTATCTTTTTAATGGGGCGTTTAATGGGGCGTTTACGTGACATGCCGTTTTTCACTCGTTTTGATTTCTTCTTTTATTTATTATTATTTTTTAACCGCTATGAATGCCCTAATGAGTAATAAAACGCCTTAGGATACCACCACATAAAGTAGATCTACCTACTTGAAATCAAAACCCAATGACGCCGACTGAGTTCTTGCTGCCAAGCAAGGTTCTACCTATTCCAATTGTTGAAAACAATGTTGTATTCAAATTAAAATGATTTTTTTGTACCGTATGCTAGAGAGTGGCGGTAATGTACCAGTGCTCTGACAAACTGTTTAAATCCCACTGAATTGGTTTTAGCGCCTGCATTACCGGAACCGTTACATATATTCGTGTTTTAGATTTTACGATTAATATAAAACATATGTCGATATCTTTTGGTTGTATCACGTCTGCTATATCAAGTATCGGTATCATCACTATCATATCAATACCGTAATAACGTGAGCATATACCGACCGAATTCTCAGCAATCTCTATACACGACATAATTTCACTAGTTTATTTACATAATATTGCGAAAATAGGTATTGAACTATTGATGGGTATTTGGGAAGTAGTTTGATCGTGAATACGCTTTTTAAAAAATGAACGCACGTGGCATTATTCTATTTGTGCAGGTGGGGGTTATATCTTTTATTATTATTATTATTATTATTATTATTATTATTATTATTAAGCTCCGATCCCTATGTTAAATCACGTGATGATGCCTTGACTCACTGCCAGCTGTCATGTGCCACGACATCAGAACATGGGGGCCGGAGTTGCTCTACCGACGCCGCAAAGGTTGTGGTCAAACGACACCGTCTTGCGTATACGTGACTGCATGTTATCCTGCCTTTCGCACGTTGGCACTACTAAATTACCATTTTATCCCTCATCGCAAATTTTTTTTCCTTTTTAACAACTAATAAAGCCTAACCATCAAGTACATCTATAGGAAAAAGACCATGCACCGATTGCGAACAGCGTTATCGATCGTGACGGTAACCATTTTTAGGGGAAACCTACCAACCATCCGAAAAGCCATTATGATAAAACCTTTGACTCGCACACAATCTTTGAGAGTACTATTTGATTTACAAGTTGTAAAAGGGGAAATCTTCAACCATTTTTGAGAGAAGTACCGATACCATTTGATTTAACTAAAGTTGACAGTGAAAATTGTAAATATTTCAAATGAACTGAAAGTTCACATGAGATTTTTTGCTTCAAAGCAGGGATGAGCAAAACGGGTATTGCCGTATTGGTACCGATTTAGTATTGGTATTGAACCGGTAACCTTACCACCATTACCAAGTTTTTAGTTTTCAGTACTGGGATGGCACTAGTATTTCCCGAATTTTGCCTTCAATATAAGTACCATACCGGTAACCAACGTTGTAAAAGTCGTTAGGCGGACCATAGGTGGTCGACCGGGGAGTTGGTTGTACTAGGAATACTCGATGAGTACTCAGAGAGTACTCGAACATGATAAGTATAAAGAAAATTAATATTTGGATATAATATATAGAGTAAAGTGCCATTTTCGTCCTTGTGGTTTAGCAAATAATGCGAATTTAGTCCAAAAAGTTTATTTTTGGCATATGGACCCTCCACGTTTCTCAATTCCTGCCAATTACATCCAAATCACTAACCTCGTTAAATTTAATCGTTAAGTCAGGGGTAGACATGTCTTTTCACTATTTCTTTATTATATGAGTAAAGTGCCAAAATCGTCCCTAAGGTTTGGTCATATTTGCGAATTTCGTCCAAAAATATTTTTTTCACAAGTAGACCCTCGATTTTTCCCAACCGTTGTCAATTTCGTCCAAATTGTTAACTCGGTCTAAATTCAACGTTAACTTATGGGTGTTACTGTCCTTTTACATGTTTGTTTTCATTATTGTTATTATGTGTTTGTTTGATGACATATATTAGGGATGAGCTCGGTAACGTACCGGTACCGAAATGTTCAGTTCAGTACCGGTACGGTACCGATATTTGAGGTAAAATTCGCGAAATACCTGTACCGTACCGATCTCGAAAACTTGAAACCTTGGTACCGATTCGGTACCGACGGTACCAAATCGGCACCAATTTCGGTACCGGTTCGGTATCCGTACCGATTTTGCTCATCCCTAACATATATAACATTTCACGATTCCTATGTTTGAATCCAATATATTATCCGTTTGTTTATTCTTCTATATTTTTAGTCATATAAGGGGTTTAGTTCAGCGTAATAATAATAATAATGTAGACAAATATGTAAAAGGACAGTAACACCCCTGAGTTAACGTTGAATTTAGACCGAGTTAACAATTTGGACGAAATTGGCAACGGTTGGGAAAAATCGAGGGTCTACTTGCGAAAAAAAATATTTTTGGACGAAATTCGCAAATATGACCAAATCTCACGGACGATTTTGGCACTTTACTCATATAATAAATAAATAGTGAAAAGACATGTCTACCCCTGACTTAACGATTAAATTTAACGAGGTTAGTGATTTGGATGTAATTTGCAAGAATTGGGAAACGTGGAGGGTCCATATGCAAAAAATAAACTTTTCGAACTAAATTCGCATTATTTGCCAAACCACAAGGACGAAAATGACACTTTACTCTAATATATATGTCATATATCATATATATATATATATATATATATATATATATATATATAGTAATATGTGACATCTGCCCCGATCCGACCCGACCCAGGTACCCGTTTCCCTTATCCGATCTCTTTCTTTTATGATTTAATATTTATTTATACTTATACTTTATTTTTAATAATAATAATATATTTTCCTTCCCGCCTCTTCCTCTCTTTTCCTTTCCTCCGTCCCGTCCCTCTTCTTCTCTCTTTCCGCTTTCTTTTCCCTCTTGTCGCCGTCCCGCCCTTAAGCCTTGTTTCCCTCTTTTTCTTCTAACTCTTTGCTTGCCCTTTGTTCCTTCCCGCCTAAGGTTGTCTGCGCAGCTCCACGCGCCAGACTCCTTACAAGGAAGCCTGCGTGAAGACCATCTGTTCCAGCGATACGCGAGACGAACTCTTCTCGCAGCGCGCTAAGGATTTGTAGTTCTTCTCGCAGCGCGCTAAGAACGGTAGTTCTTCCCGCGACGCGCTAAGGATTTGTAGTTCTTCTCGCAGCGCGCTAAGAATCGTAGTTCATCCCTCGACGCGCGAAGAATTATAGTTCTTCCCGCGGCGCGCTAGGAATTTTAGTTCCTCCCGCGGCGCGCTAAGAAATGTGATTCTTCCCGCGGCGCGCCTTAGCCTTCTCGCGCGCAGCTTTCTCGCGCTAGACTTATCTTTTCTTCTGTTTTGTTTGCTTTTGTGTTATCATATCTTTTGTGCTGTTGACCTGACCTATCTTATGTCTGAAAAGTTACTTTCGGCGCAGCATGCGCACCAACCCCATTGGTTGACAGAAAAAGTGACTGACATTATCTTTTGAGATCTGCTTTTTCCTTGCTTGACCAGTACCTTTATCTGATCCGCCCATGCTTTTTACTGTTCCCTGTCAGCTTTATCTTGCCCCCCTGCAGCTGCCATATCTTTTGATATCTTTTGCTTTTGGAATCTTTTGCTTTTTGAGATCTTTTCCCCTTTTCTAGGGATTGTGTTCCCTAGGGTTTCTCTATAAATAATAGTATTATTTTTCCTAACACTACACACACAAGCACTTAATCTCTCCTGTTCTTCCTTGCTCTCTGCCGTTGATCCTCTGCCGTCTCTCTTTGCCTCCGTCTTCCTCCCTGTTCTGTCCTGCTTTTCCGGTAACATATTATATATAATAATTTACTTATTAATTATGCTAACTTGTAATCAAGACTTAAAACAAATCATTAAAACAATAATCTTATTTATAGGTTAACTTGTACTTGTTTAAAGTTGGTTCTTGCATTATCTTACACCGCATCGTTTATCAAGTGAGTAATCTCGTACCTAATCCCTTTTTATTTTTAATGTTTTGGGATGTTCATGTGTTCGTACAAACTTGAGTCTTAAACTGGTTTATGAACTTTAGTCGCGCAGTATCCCATGTGTTGAGGACGTTTACCTGGCTGTTTATTTGTATGTGTGTATCATTAACCGCTTTGTTCGGCCTATTCCGCAGTTTTCATGGATCCATTAGATGAACACGGGAGACCTATCGTTTACGGTTTTCATTGTTTACACTTGCACAAATGTTTTCTCGTTTTTGTGCTCATTTGGGAGCACGGATTGAACTATGAACTATGAGCTATGATCTATTTAGGCTTGATCACAATCTGATTGCACCCTTGTTAAACACCAGACATACACGTGTTGCGCGCAGATTTATTGTTATCTATGTATTGTATTAAACTTGATTTCTCACCAACACGCAAGTGTATGACGTTTTATTTTAACACATGTTCAGGTTTGCAGTAGCTGTTTTGGAGCTTGTGGACACGTAGGAAGTTTTCTTTATTTTGGACCTAGATTAAAATGTATCAAGACAAGTTTTTGCTGTTCGAATATTATGATTTATAATATATTGATTTATGATGATTTATGTTATCTTGTTTACTTTGCGCGTGCGCGAATGAATGTATTTATTAAATATTGACACCCAATAGTGTCACGAGTAATGAAACAATATGTGGCGCCCCGATGTATAATCCGCCTTTGGTCGGGGTGTTACATAATATTAATAACAAAATAGGTGAATATCCATATAAATAAGAAAATACATTTTTAAATAATAAAATATTCTAAAAGTTGCTAATCATTAATTAAAAAAAATGATATTTGTTCTTTAATATTATAGAAACATGAATTATGTTTTATTTTTTTAAGTCAAAACCGGCTCAAGTTCACTGACTAGATGCGATTCTGGCTGAGGTTGACAGCCTTTGATCGATTATTAGTAACTAGGCGGAGTTAAAGAAACTCGTCTCGGTGACATACCTTGTAGAGAGTACTCGAGGAGTACTCGGCCTTGTAAACCTACTTTTACAACATTGCCGGTAACGAACCTAATATTTCGATATCGGTACTAAGAATTTGGGAAAATGGGTACCGGTACCCGCTCAACCCTACTTCAAAAACCATATTGCTCTTTTTCAACATGCATTATAGGTTGTATCTAGGGGAGTTCAACGAAACGAATTTCGAATATTTGAAATATTCGAATCGAATTATTCGAATTTTGAAAATTTGAAATTAGATTTGAATTCGATTCGATTCGATTCGAACTCATATTCAAAATTCGATTCAAGGATCAAATTTTATGTTAATTTCTTGTCACTTTGCATGAAAGTTAAGAAGGGTACATGTCAAGAAGATAGGCGTGTGGCTAGATAGTATCATGGCTCCAAACCAAAATCGTTAAGAAACCGTCCATGAGTTCGTGAACCAAAACTATATATATTATTGCTTCGATTATACTCCAATAGCCCAATCTTTTGGCATGTTGGTATCCTTATTAAAGTGAAGTGACTTAAAACTTAAAAAGAAGCACGGGAATATGATCATTTAATCTTAGAATACTATTTATTAGCATGTATATTACACTCTCACCCACAAATATTGTTTATTTATTATAGCAGTTACAAAGGTCAGTTTTCAACGTTTTTAATAGAGCGGTCATGTGAATGCTTTTATACGAAAACAAACAACGACTGGCTATGTGAGTGAAGGAAGAGAGAAAGGGGGGGGGGGGGGGAGCGATTGAAACGGTTTTAAGTTGATTTTGCTTATGAGAAAGACAAAGCGAACAATCAGATCAAATACTTACGTGAGACCGGTTTAAAAGTCTCAAATTATAGATGGTGTTATATAAATGGGATTATGTAACTACTATCTTCACAGAAACAATAACTGTAAATGTGCCAAGTCTTTTGTCTTATTTATTATGCAAGCAATGTGTATTGTGTAAGCTCTTTTATTTTTTATTTTTGTATTATAGTATGTAATAACCATTTTAGTTAATTCATCTCTAAACATAATCTATACCCAATGAGTTTTTTCTTTTTTTTCAATAAAACAGAAATTAACTTCTATTTATTTAAATGTGTTAGCGTTTTCATTTAACTTATGAATTTGTCATTAATTTGTTATTTTATTTAACTCATCATTTGTCTTTAACTAATTATGTCTTTGAAATGAAAATAATTAATTAAGTCAAAACATAAGATATAAAAACATAAAAGAAATAATAATAATTACACAATAATAATGGATAAACCGCTTTCTTAAATGATGGTTACACATATCCAAGTGAGTTATAAGTGATGAGAGTGACCCTTACGTGGTAGTGTGATAAAACCCGTTTCAATACAAAATCTTAAAGAATGTGAAAAGTAAGTTGATTTACTATTATAATTATGTTGTATTGTTGTATTACAATTGTGTACAGTGTGTAGTTATACCCTTATAACATGTATAACAACGCAATTATAAATGGCAAGCAAAGACAACAGTACTATATAATTGTGGTGTACTTTGTTTACGTGTATAGCCACAAACTACTCCTCGCTTATAAAACCAACATATTTGTGACACATTCTCACCCCATACTACCCTACTAGACAAAACACAAAACACACTTTGTATTGAGTTTTATTAACCCTCATGATCATTTTATTAGAAGATAGATATGACTATATGAGTTTCGTCATGATTTTTGCTGCACACAATCATCACCCACATAGTGCTTCCTTTTCTATCTGTTTATTTTTCTAACCTTTTTTCTTTCTTTCTTAAATTAGTTAGGTACGGTGCAAGTTTCTTTTCAAGAATGAAGTGATGTAGAAGGAAGCTCATTCATTGAGTACAAGTGAAGTTAGTTTAAATAAAATCATAACTTTATATTAATTTGTTTGCATATATAGATTTTTCCTTAACAAAATCAGTAACAATAAAACAAAACTAGGTAGCACGAGCTTATGAGGTTAGTGTATATATCACATCTAAAAATACGTTTTTAAGCCTTGAGGCATTTAGACTATTTTTTGCGGAGGAGGCAACAAAACCCCTCCATAGTGTCATCTCACTTGCCACGTAGGCACTGGGGCAACAAAGCCCCTCCCCATGTTGGCCCTATGTGGTTTGCCGCCCCGAGGGGCTTTAAGCTATTTTTTTATAAATAAAATTTTAAAAAATAACAATACTTAAACTAAAATTAAAACAAAAAAAAATACAAACCAATTAAAAACATAAAAATCTACTTAATTAATTAAAATAAAACTAATACTTGTCGTCGTCCTAGTTCACATATTTAACTAGTATTATTTCCTTTTTCTTCTCCAAAAAAGCCCGCATGTTCGTTTCTTGATGTGAAATAGAAATCTTTATCTCGTTTCCGTTCCAATTGCAGTTTTTTTCTTTCATCATACATCGTTTTATATTTCGTATGTATTATTTTTCTTTCTTCGCACATAATTTTATTTTCTTCTTTTGTTTCCATTTTAACCATGACAATCTTGGCAAGTTTAAGCACCAAGTTGTCAAATTGCGAGTCAATTCGGAACTCATCGAGGATGTCGTTTTAGACGGATACCCTCCACCTCTCGCTGCCACCTTGGCTTTTTCTCTTTAGATCGGGTGTTGTAGCTCATCCAATTCATCAAAAACAAATTCGGGATCTTGATCATTTAAGTTGAATTGACAACGAGTGTCCAGCGTGGCTTGAGACGATGCTAGATCGGTCGAAGTAGACATTGTATTTGACTATTTGGACAGTCGTCAAAACGATAGTGGGACGGGCGCCCACTTTGGTGTGCTTATCAATTGCCTCCAAGCTTCCAACATATTAATATTGGTTTTATTTTCGGCTCTGTATTGTTTTAAGGCAAACTCCATCACGTTGGCATCGCTCATGCCGTCTTTTCTACCATTGGTTTCAATGCGGTTGTACAAGTTGGCGAAGTTTGTATTTTTGTTCGCATTGTCTTCCATTTGCTGTAGACGGCTTCGCCATTGCAGTATTCAACTCTACTTATTGTCTCATAGAACTTAGCACATATAGTTGCCCAAAAATGAGGGGAAGATTTACCATAACCTTCGAAGAAAATAAAAGGCTAATATTAGTCGTCATATACATAAAATATGTAACATATATACATAATCTTTTTTTTTATAATTTACCTTGAAACAAGTCTTCCGATGAGTCAATCCACGCAAGGTGCCAGCGCAAGCTCCTCATCCGTTTGCCACTTCATTCAATCGCATTTAGCTTTGGTTGTTTCACTTAGAGGTTTTTTTTATGACTTTGTTTTGCTTTTGACGTGGGAGGAGCTATTTCTGGTTCAGGTACTTGGGTTTCGGCTACTTGCGAAGAGATCTTTGGAATTGCCGGTCGTAATAACATATCAGAGAACGTTTGCGAGGGTTGCATTACGGACAGTGGCGGAGCCAGGAATTTTTTCCTATGGGTTTGGGATTTTTCAGTACTCGATTTTTTTTCCGTTGTCAAAGTTTTCGAGCCTGATGGGTCGGATCAGTCCTTCGACCAAATAAATAAATCACGATATCTAAAACGCAATATCACTATTATAACAAATTCCCAATATATCACAAAAATGGCGACAAACTAGCTGAAGAAAACGATATAGTTGGCTCTCTCTAAAATTTAAGTTTTTTTGTTTTTTCGACAGGGAACGATGAAATGTTTCCGGAGATTTAGTGATATTGGGGTCGCTCATTGAAAAGGAATACGTTCGCTCGTTAAATCGTACCTATAAGCTATATATAAAATCAAAAATTGACCGGGTTCAATTCGGCCGAACCCAGTAAGGTGTATGTGGCTTCGCCACTGATTATGGATCGATAAAGATCTTGTTGGTTGGCAAAGTAGAGGGGTTGTTGTTTGCAAGCAAACTACTCCACCAGATTTGAGCTGTATCCCATGGATTCGGGTTTGGGATCGGGGTTTTGAAATGTTTAGAATTTTTTGAAAGAGAAGGTGTGTTTTTGATGAGAAGATATGTGTTGGAGAAGATGAATTTTTTTGGTGTTAAATAGATTAATTTAATTTATTTTTTTTTAAATAACGGCATGCTACCGTTAGACTTGTCCAACTCAGCAAAAGGCCCACGGCCCCACTCCAAAGTTGCATGGTCTTCACACCGCCGCCCATCCTTTACCGCCCGTCCCAGACCGTCCCTCGGCGGTGTTCCAATGGGATGCCGCCCCTTTGTCGCCCCCAAACTCACCCATAAAGGAGGGTCTTTGAATCTATTGAGCCTAAATGCTTAGCTTTTCATGATGAATCCATCTACGCTATCACTACCCTTAGTTTTTTAGCTGACTTTATTACCACAGTCAAGAAGTTTTGTTTTCAATGCTACTGAATTAGTTACTCCTTTTATTACTTTACGTTCATTAAACTACATTTTACATGCTATTATGCATACTTGGGCTGGTTACATGAATTAAAAAAAAAAGTAGTGTATGGATGAGACATAGGATCTAACTATCTACAAATTTTCCTGTTAGTTAAGACAGTAATTTATAACTTCTAGGCTTCTAGCATGTATGATTCTTAAAATTATTGAAAATCTAGTTAGTTTTAGGGTGAAGGGAGTGGGGGCCGTGGGTACCTCCAAGGGGTACTATTTCCTGCGGGAAACACCGCCGCCACCCCCTTGTTTTTGTCGACGGGTGTTTGACAAGGGTACCAAACCCCGTGAGATGTTTGTCAATATAGCCGCTCAACGGCTATATTATTTTTAATTAATTCCATTAAAACAAATATCATATTTCCGATTTTCCTATTCAAATCTCCATCTCTTCCTATTTTTTTAACACAATATTCTACAAAAAAAATTTTATTCTCTTCAATATCAAACAATTTTTACATGAAGCAATCAAATCCCCCA
>NW_027501454.1:0-22591 GCF_021521415.1 Bidens hawaiensis | reverse complement strand
TAAAAAAATAAACAAGAATTGTTTTTAAAACTAAAAAAAATAAATACTATAAGTTATTAATAAAAACCAAATTGTATATGAAATGAATTATCTCAAAAGAAAAATAAGAAGAAAATGAAGTATCAATCACTATTTATTTGAGATGTGGCAAGGACTTGGATTGGTAACCTGGTTGTGATATTTTTGGAAAAGAATTACTTTCATTTTTATTTATTTTATATGGCAAATCTACTCATAAATTGGATCACCAATAAAGTAGTCTAACAAAATGTAAAAAGCCTAAAAAATGGAAATCATAGTTCACAACTTACACTAGCCAAACCTCAATCAAAAAAGCAAAATTAAGTGTAACATGAATTACTGAATACATGCATTTTGCATATCTTCATCATTTTAGTTAAGCCGTTAAATGTTAGTCATGCCATAGCAGCTGAGGATATGCTAAGCTTGTTGTAATATGTGCACCAATTTAACTTAAGTTAGCTACCATGTGCGCGACTAACATTTAATGGCTCAACGGTATATATGACGTTAGCCAATAGCATTCAACCGTTAAATTTAATTTGAAACTTAAAGTCACGATCTAACAAAAACGAGAAATCATAGTTCACAACTTACACCAGCCAACCCTCAATCAAAAAAGCGAAATTAAGTGTAACATTAATTACTGAATACATGCATTTTGCATATCTTCATCATTTTAGTTTTAAACCATCTCCAAACAATACATTTGATGTTTGTGTGTAATAAAAATATCACCATTCAAGAAATAAAAGTTGTGTAAAATTAACCCAAAATTAATCAAATTGTGTTTTTATTAAATAAATATGATATAAGTGTTGATAAGAAAAATCACCCTAAATATTTAATTTAAAAAGATTATTTAACTTTCTATATATCACTAATTGACTAAATATGTTCACATATTTATGGCCTCAACATTCTACGTCCTTTTAAATAAAAAAAAATCACCCTAAAAATATATTTCACATAATGGATCCAATCTTATCTTACTATACTATTAAAGTAATACAAGGTTTTCACATGACATTCAACTAGCATGTCTACATACGCTTCTAACTAATCAATTTTTCATTTATATATCTACATGTTAATTTGAACATTAATTTTAAACATTAACTCCTAAGTTGAAAAAAGTTTTAAAATAAATTGTTATAATCATCATTTATTGAGTAATAAAGACACTTAATTGTTTTCATTGTTATTTTTATAAATTTGAGACTTTGTTATTTTATTTTTTTTTTTATTTTGGGAAATTATTTATGAACGTTTGGACTGAATGTTTGAATTGAAATGGTGGTTTAAGTCATGAGGTTTGGATTATATTGTTGCTTTATTAAACGCCCGGTTTAATAAAAATTGTAATTATATCTCATTGTTATATTCATATTTTTAGTATATTTTATGTTGTGTACTTAAATGTTTTGTAATTTAAATAAAAATAGTTTTTTATACCACACAACTTATGTTACAACATCTACATGTTTACACTTCGTAATTTATAACATATGGCTTCAGTAGATGATGAAATTTTAACTAATATGTCTTTTTTGTTTCATGGTATAAGTTAGAAATATGTGACATAACTTAGAATTATGTTTTAAATTGTTAATTTTCTCTATTTTTCTTTGTATGTTAGGTTCTTTTAATTAAAATAACAATGTGCTGCATTATAATAATAATAATAATGCTAGATTATCTGACGTTTAAATTCGTTAAATTGTATATAACACACATTCGCGCTCGCATATTCACACACAACACAAACACACACACACATATAAATATATATATATATATATGAAGTTTTATACATTTTCTGTCCGTATGTAACACGGGATTTAACCGAGTTCATTACTATTTTTAATACTTTTTTTAAATTAAATTCTTAGTACTACTCGACACTACTTTTAATGCTTTTATACCTTTTAAGTTATTTATTTTAATGTGTTTAACTTATTAATTACTTTTAACTAGGTAGTTAAACCATTTAAATAAATAATTATATTTTTATTGTAATTTTGTTGTTATTTAATTCCTAAATTTATTGATCATTTATTTTTGGTTTTACATATTGTTTCATACTAATTTAATTTAAAAACATTTACTTTTTTTGTATTTTAAAAAATTAAACAAAATGGGAAAAACTTGGACAAAATAAGATGACACCGTGTTGTTTTTAACTAACTTTATTTATAACCAAATCAAATCCAACCTTTTATAATAAGAACAACTAATTTATCTCTATTCTACATATACAACCCAACTTTTCATGCTCATATACAACTTAACCCAAACTAATTTTTTTATTACATAAATATGATTTATGTTTTAATTTATTCTATACAATGTTTATAAATAATAAAAATATTTACTTTTTGAACAATATCATTTAAAAAAAACTAAATAATTAAGTTTCATTTCGAACCTAATAACGCAAATAAGTTTTATCAAAAAAAAATCTTACGTACTCATATTAAACAAAATATATTCATGAAAGTGTTCCGTTTTTAATAAAGTTGATATCAAAATATTCATTAAAAAAATAAAGAAGAATTGTTTTTAAAATTTTAAAAAAATAAATACTATAAGTTATTAAATAAAAACCAAACTGTATATGAAATGAATTATCTCAAAAGAAAAATAAGAAGAAAATGAAGTATCAATCCCTATTTATTTGAGATGTGGCAAGGACTTGGATTGGCAATCTGGTTGTGATATTTTTGAAAAAGAATTGCTTTCATTTTTATTTATTTCATATGGCAAATCTACTCATAAATTGGGTCACCAATAAAGTAGTCTAACAAAATGTAAAAAACCTAAAAAACGGAAAAAAACTTATGTGATACTAATATGATATTTGAGATAAATTGGGATGGAAAATTTTGAGATGACTCCTTGTGGCACTCAAAACATCTTTCATTTTATTTTTTATTAAAGAATGGCATAATCAAAAGACGTTCTAAATCATTAAGTGTTTACTTAATAACCAAATCCAAAATTTTACAATAAAAATATAATCAACCCATGTGTGTGGGAGTGCCACCCGGCCATCCCACGTTATCTCTATTCAGCGCCAAACGCCATTACATCCAAAGAAGGGGGCGTCAAAGTGGTAGGAGTGCCAAGGCAATGACAAGCGTTAGGGGCTGGGTGTGAGGTCATGCTTATTTCAAAGTTCTAACCAATCAAACCATTCACTCATAATTTTTATAAAAATAAAAAAGTTAATATATAATATTTTATTTTAGTTAAACCATTATACTCATTTAAAAGTTTAGTTGATAAATATCTCTCAGTCTATGTTGCAGTGACGTGTAAATAGTTTTTGCACTAGTTAGTTACTCCTGCATACATGGGCTCATGGATGAAAACCATTACTCATTTAAAAGTTTAGTTGATAAATATCTCTCAGCCTATGTTGTAGTGACGTGTAAATAGTTTTTGCACCATTTAGTTACTCCTGCATACATGGGCTCATGGATGAAAACCATTTATTGCATTGATTTTAAAAGAAATTCCTTCATCTGTATCCTATATATTGGTGTCCAACTTCGGAGTATATCTGTGTGTCATCATAGTACATTATATTCTTGACTACTTTTCCTGTAATTATCTAGCTAAAAAGGAGATTAGACATAATCATCATCATTATCATATAGGAAAGCCGGTGGAAATTTCGGTGCAATCAAAGTGATAAGGCTTTAATTAAAGTTCAAGAACAGAATATATGCTTCCTGAGTGCATACGCTAGAAATATTGTATAAATCTCAACTGTAAATAAATATATTCATATTCTTCCACTAAAGAAAAAGTTAAAGTGATGAATGACCATCTACAACATGGAATAACTTAACGAATAAGTAAGCCATTAAATTCGCTATGGATTTTGCATAACTACCAAGAAAGTAGCAAAGAATCAATCAATGATAAAAGGCCGTAGAGAGGGGTGCTTTGGTAGAAAGAATTTACACAAAAATGAGATTATGGGCAATCTTCTGTCTTTGATTTGTGGTGCCAGGAATAAAACACCAGTAAACAGGTTATCATCGCAACCGGGAATGACATCTTTTAATCTGAAAGTTCCAAGTTTTGGTTCTTCAAAGTCAAGAAAAGCTGGCTACTCAAACAAGTATGAATACATCCCAGACAATTATTCATCCCTTGAACAGGTTCATTCTCCATTAACAACTTATATATGTGTAGTTTTGTGATATAATAAATATCCAGTGCAGGGTTATTAAAATGAATTAGATCTAGGTGATGTTCGATTTTCTAATGCCACTTAAACCACTGTTTAAAAATAAAAATAAAAAATGAATTAGATATTCTAATAGGTCGGAACTACAAGAAAGAGTTTCTTGATCATGTAGGCCTTTATTAGGGACAAAGGCATGAAACACATGATAACCAATCACGCAACAGAAAAATAAAACAAAACAAGAAACATGAGCGTTTTCACTTAATATCTCCTTTTGGTTACAGACTGACTAAGAATTATCTTAATATCTCTCCTTTTGGTTACAGACTGATTAAGAATTATAACTGCCTAGACAACAAATTATGTTAAATCCCAAGGATTATTATCCTGATTTGCCATAGGAGAACTCTGTGATGAGCGTTTTCACTATAGATAATTTTAGTGTCATTAAGCTCTTTTGTGTAAGTGGGGTTTACTTGTAAAACAAATAAGAAATTCTAAATATTGATTTGAGTTAGAAATTGCATAGTATACACTTTTCCAATATTATCGCTTCGGTACTAAAGAACCTTTATGGCTGAAATTCCATGAGGGGGTTTCATGGAGAATCCCCCCCCCCCCCCCCCCAGGCGGGTCCAGGGTAGCATCCTATCATGGTAAAGGGATTGGTCCCTTGTGGGCTCTTAGCTAGGTGAGTCTGTTACATGGAAAATGATGTTCAAAGTTAATAGGAATAGGTAACGAGTGGCTATTAAAAGGTAGAAACTTGCTTATTGTAGGTCGACAACTGCTAAAGGATGCTAGCAACTTTGTTCTACGGTAGCAAATTTAGTTCCTTCAGTAGCAACTTTTGTTTGTCGCTAGCTAAACTAGCTAGGTAACAGATAAGATACAATCTTATACTTCGGTGGGATCTTAGAGCTTCTGTACGTAGAAATAGAGTTGCTACTGGATGCAGTTTCTAAGGTTCTTTCATACTGACGTAACTATAATGGTTACACCCCATCCGTCATAGTTGTTTATGAAATGTTGTGATGTTTCAACCCAACCTTTGTAATGGTTCAACACCTATATAAAGAAACCATTTGGTCTGATTTCAATCATCGAATTCATTCAGGTTTCATAGAAAAGAACGTCTCGATCTTTGATAGAAACTTTCTTCCTTATCAGATTATTGATTTCGTGTAAAAGCAATATACTTAAAAATGTCCTTAATTTATCATTAAAATCAAAACGATTACAATAAAGTGGCAGGCAAACAGGCAACAAGCTACGCCGCAACCCCCGTTTGAAAGTACATTCACGATTCAGCAAGTTATCCAGGATCATTTGAGAACATGAAACCTACATCCCCTTGATTCCTACTAGCTAACCAGCATGATCCCAGCCACGATGCTTGGGTGCTTGTAACTCATAAAGCGTAGGAATAATGATAAAGTTCAACATGGTTTGTTTAAAGTAAAAATATACGTCATTCGTGCTTATCTATCTCTCTATGGATAACCGTTAATTTAGATTTACACTATTTAGGAGTCGTGTTTATAGATATCGGATTATAAAATCCCAAAGGGGTCGAGCCCATAATTCTAGTTCTCCAATCCCTAGCTTAGGGAACTCTGCATAGGCACTTTCTTACACATGCTTGCTACTTAATGGGAGTTTCCACGATCGCACTATAATGGTATCAAGGTACTCAACAAGGTGTTCCCTAAGGATAAATCCCACACTGGTTCAACAATTGCGAGCATATCAGTTCAATTGTGCCAACCATGTAAAATGAGTAAACCCATCTAGAAGGCAAGTTGCTTTGTCTTATCATAAATCTTTAAGGCAAGTTACAGCTACGAAAAGATTCAGCATCTCTCTTGTTACCTTGGCAAACACATTTCCTAGATTTTTAATACCAATGACCATTTCCATGAACAACATACTATATAACTTATCAAATCATGAATTTAATGAAACCTGAACTGAATTTATTCCATTCTAATTAAACATCAAAACTTTACAATATGAGTTGCACTCCGGTCACTAAAATAGAGAATAACGATATTGGTGATGTTGTCTCTAATTAAACATCAAAACTTTACAATATGAGTTGCACTCCGGTCACTAAAATAGAGAATAACGATATTGGTGATGTTGTCTAACTCGTCAAGGAAGTTCTTTAACCAATATAAATTGTTTAAATAATTTTCTAGTAGTCATGCACTCTACCACTATGGTTTAAAGTGACTCTTAGTAGTTTACATTTATAGCTAGTTGCAACTACTACCATTGTGAGTGCATACCCATTGTGCTCTTACTTGGATCTAAACAAAATACCCAAATCTTCATTTGTGTAACTTTAGAAGATGACATATATGCTTGTTAAACACAATGCACTAGGAGGTGATTTCAAGTAGATCGAATACCAAATACTTGGCTTATCCGAAAGATGTCCTCTGAGAGTAGGCACGAATCTTCTAAATGCTTACCCTACATTGAATTATGTTTGATCTCGTGTGTATCTTAACATCATCATCATCATCATCATCGTACTCAGTATATCCCACCAATAGCAAAGCTATGGTAGGGTCTGAGGAGGGTAAGATGTAGGCAGCCTTACCTCTACCCCATAGGGATAGAGAGGCTGCTTCCGGTGAGACCCCCGGCTCGATAGTAGTTTTGCATCAAGCCTTGGACATAAGGCACATAGCACTCAATCATCGGGACACCAGCTGATCGATGCATGTACCCTTATATTTCAGCTATCAACGCCACTACATGATGCCTGATTAACCGTCCGTCACTTTTAACGTTATTTTCACGAGATTAGTAAAATAACGTCAAAATTAGTGCAATTTCACTTTTGCCCACCTGAGGGTTCACACATATATACATCATATGTGCGCACCGCAAGCAGGGCTAATCGTGTGTATCTTAACCTACATAAAAATTTCAATTGCCAACACAAGTGGAACTTTGGCCATATTATTCTTGTCTTTATCCATCTTTGGTATCCATTTCTTGTGAGCTTTAAGTGCCTTCCCAAGGACGTAATTCTAGTTTTGACGTCCTTTACACTAAACTTCTCTAATACCTTTCCAATACACTTCTCCCACATTAAGTTTAGTATATCTTTATGCTCTGGCCCTTTGATATTCATAACAAGTTCCAATGTGCTACCCTCAAATTTTGGTGTTTATAGATATACTTAAAAACAAAATGAATACATCGTAAAAAACATTGATATCAGTTATCAGTTTGGAGTTGTGGAGTAGAACACTCTCGATTAAGGCTATTGTGATTTTGAGCATCATTGAAGCTCTATGCTTCTTAGGAACTCTTAGGACAATTCATTCAATAAAGATATAATCAAGGTCACACAAATGCATGATTCTATGAAACATGAATCAAATAAAACAAAAAACTCATAAAGTTATAAGTTTTCATGGTTAGGTTAAAGGTAACGGATCTAGCATATAATCGAGTGCACTAGCAAATCAATCTTATTATATATCTCTCTTTTTGGTAGAGATTGATTAGGGTGTACAATTAGTCAGTTACATAGAAGTTGTAGTTTAAGAGGCTGTATTGGTTTAAAATCCATATCCCCAACCAACAATCGAGCTAATTTCGGAGAACCAACTAAATTTGTGATGCAACCCTTTCAAAATAGAAACTATTCTTTTAATAAAGCATACAGCAAAAGTTTCTTGATCGCGTGTGATGTGAATGCCACTGAAAAGTTGCTAATTTTTATTGCTAATTATGTATAGAGAGATAATGGTTTTGGTTTTGGTTTTTGTTTTGCAGGTTACAAAGGCACTAAGAGAATCTGGGCTGGAGTCATCTAACCTTATCCTTGGAATAGATTTCACCAAGAGTAACGAATGGACAGGTTTGTTATCGTGATAAAACTCTAATTTAGCAAGCTTGCTCCATGCTCCCGTTGCACTAATTTTACCACAATTAGTGTGTTTACTAGAGCTAAGAAATCTAAAGCCAGAGTTTTGTCTGTGATAGGTAAAGTTTCGTTCAATAATCGCAGTCTTCATGCCATTGGAGACTCTCCAAATCCGTATGAGAAGGCCATATCGATTATCGGAGAAACTCTTGCTCCTTTTGATGATGACAATTTGATTCCTTGTTTTGGATTTGGTGATGGTAGGTTTTCAGCCCATAAACACAATTTTGAAATGTTATATAATTGTGCTTATGATTTTCCTAGCAACAACACATGATCAAGAAGTGTTTAGCTTTCATGATGATGGTTCCCCTTGTCATGGATTTGAAGAAGTCTTATCTTGCTATAAGAGGGTTGTTGCAAACGTGCAGTTGGCTGGTATATTTCATATGTTTCTGTTCTTAAAGGAAAGCAGACTAGGCATGGAGAATGAACTAACAGCACAAATTTTTGTTTGAAGGGCCAACATCATACGCGCCGGTTGTGGATGCTGCCATAGATATAGTAGAAAAAAGTGGAGGCCAATTTCATATACTAGTCATCATAGCAGATGGCCAGGTTGGTAAATTAAGGATCGCTATCCCTGTCTCTAACTTAAAAAAAATAATAAAATAAAATAAAAAGAAATCATATAGCAAGTGTGTTTCCAACATGAAGTGCAACCCATTCCATTTTTTTAGGGAAAATATTATACTCTCAAACCTTTTAATCCCCTTACAACCACCCTAGAATTAAGGTTTTAGTTTTTCACTATGATATTCTACTGCAAATGCAACTTTGTGCATTGTATGATGTTGTAGTGATGGAGGTTCTTCTTGTTGAAGGTTACAAGAAGCATAAATACAAGTGATGGGGAACTCAGTTTACAAGAGCATAAAACAATTAGCTCAATAGTTGAAGCAAGGTATTTCTTCATATGACAATCAACTTTATCTTTGTGTAAAGTAATAGTGGTCCATTCCTTTTAAATTAACTTTCTTACTTCTGGATTGAATCATGGTTCAACTTGCTGAGTGATTCTTTTCACTAGCCTCCAATTATATTTCAAATATTTAATTATGAAATAGATTTGTAAACTATTATTTTAATGTTCTAGTTACCCTGTTTCATAATCAAGCATTAGAAACATAAAGTTCAACCTTTTCAGTTTGTATCCTCTAGTAATCATTCTAGTTGGTGTTGGTGATGGTCCTTGGGAAGACATGAAAAAGTTCGATGACAAGATTCCGACTCGTGGATTTGATAACTTTCAGGTACAAACTCATCCCTCACTTTCATAAAACTCTTTTCATTTTCGAGCTTTTTAGAATCTTCTTGAAAGTTTGTCAATCCCAATTTTTATTTTTAGAGGGTTTGTTATCAGGATTTTCCTAGAAGGTTGAGCCATTCTTGTTAGTTTGAAGATGATATTAGTAGTTTTGATATCAAAAGACAAACTCACATAACTTTGGCATTGTTAATTGCAGTTTGTTAATTTTACTAGTATCATGTCCAAAGATCTAAGCCCAAGTCACAAAGAAGCAGCTTTCGCACTCGCTGCTCTTATGGAGATTCCAATACAATATACAGCAGTCGGTGAACTTGGCTTACTTGGGTATGTCTACCATCAAATTTGTTATGCATTTAGCTTTTCCTCCTTTTTCTCAAATTTATAGGGGCGGAACCGAGAAGATAAACATGATAGTTATAAATAGAAGGAATACTTCATTTCTGGTACACTTTCAGAAAATATGATTAATCTTGAGTGATTCTTTTAATGTTTCAATTGGCAAACTAAGGCGCATGACTGGGAATGCAAAGAGAATAATTCCACGGCGACCTCCTCGTCTAAGAAGCCGCACTCAAAGTTCTTCTGTAAATGAACAATCACCAACACGAGATGATGAGAATAAGGTTCTATCACTTCAATCAATACTACAATAGTACTTGCATTAACTTTGGAGGTCAAAATACTTATTACTTCAAAAATGATATGAAATTATTCTAAACGTTAGGAAAAAAGAATACCATAATCATTAGTTTTGTGAAGCATTTTCTAACTAGGTAATCTTTATTTATTTATTTATTTTTACAAAACTCACCTCCCTTTTGAATTCAATAAGTTTGACCTCAGAGAATAGTTTTTTTCCAGATATATATGTTTTATTAGACTTGACTCTTTTTTTTCTCTGATTTAATGAAGACTTGCCCAATCTGTCTAACAAATGAAAAGGATATGGCCTTCGGATGTGGACACATGGTGAGTCACATACCTCTTATTAAGTTTCTGTTACTGTGTTTGCTCAAGATAATATAGAAAACCTCTTGTCACCTAATATAATGGGTGACACAAAAGTTACGTTAAAAAATGTCACAATTCATGTTGTGGCCTTATGCCCACTAATCTGAAGTGGCACAAAGACCGTTTTATTATCACTATAATCATCAGTAACTAAGCGTGCATGGTTACAAAGTTGCTGATTGTAGTTTTGTTTGTCATTATTTATTATTTATTAATATAAATGATGGAACAGGCTTGTAAAGAATGTGGATCACGATTAAGTCTTTGCCACATATGTCGCCGACAAATCACCTCCCGGATCAGGCTATATACAGGGTGACATGCATATAATATATATATATACAAACTAGTTAAACTAAATGAAAGTTTGTAAGTTGTTTAAATTATCTGGTGGTATCTATAGGAAAAATGCAAACAATATGGAATACTCTAGATTTGTTACTTCATTGTTGTCTATTTTATCATCTTAAAAAATGGAAAGTTGGTAAGATTGTCGTCGCGTGTCATGTATATTATTTAGACCGTGTGTATTTACATGTATGAAAGCTTCCATGCTCTGTTGTTTGGAAATAAAATCATATATTTTTGTGTGTTGTATATAGTTTAGTTGGCTGAATGTTTACTTCAATACATTGTATAGTGATAAAAATTATTTGAAAACTTACTCCTGAACATATATTCTTTGCAAACTAGAACAGTCAAGCCATACCATTCTCATAAAAAAAAGGTATCACACTATCATATAGACAACCAAGGTTTCACTTTCATGATGTCAAAGCAGATGTGTTTCTCCCAGCTTTGACACCATGGAAACAAACATGTGATTGTTTCCCGGATCATTTACTCCATTATGAGATCATGATTTTGGATGAACAAGATTATTATTATGATTTGGGATGAGTATGCACATGAATGTGCTGCGTCTCTCAGTAGGGAAAAAAGGCACAAAGCACACATACAAGTATATTATTAACCTATGAAATTGTCAGTACATGAGGGGTATTTTATGCCCTTCCTATGGCCGTTATTTAACCGCTTAACAATCTAACGGACACAACTAAGCCTAACAGACACAGCCTTCGCTAAATCTATTCTACTTTGACTTTTCTATTTACACAGTTGACTTTTATATTAAACCAAAATTGACTCCTAATTATTTTTTATTTCTTGATTAAATAATTCCAACACTGATCACTTCAATTTCTATAAATAGCATTCGATGATGCAGAAGTTAAATATCAGCATCTGGTAAAATAAAATACTGGCCTAGTTATCATATGATAAAGACAAGAATTTACTATATATTTTAACTTTTGATACACTTAGTTCACATGCAACAGTTTAACATAATTAACAGCCACAACCTATAAAGTGGCTCAAGAATGTATGTTGCATTTCAAATTTACTTAATAAAAATCATGGGGGGGGGGGGGGGGGGATTAGAACCAAGGGCTTGAGAGACACTAATGGGAATGGCATTATCGTGGACCATTGGTTAGCAGCAGCAGATCAGTTTACAATATAGGCATTTAGCACCCATTTAACAACTGCAGTGCTACAAGCCTACAAACAAGAAGAGAACGCAGAATAGGAATCGTGGCACATGTGTAAATGCATTTACGCAACTGGGGCTTAATTAAGAGGTCGATCCCTTAAATCCTGAAAGAGCTTTGAATGATGGCGGATTGTAAATGTATTTCTATATTCACTTTTCTTTTCATAATTCTGAGCAATCTGTCGCAGCTCTTGTTGTTTTGCGTAATATAACCTTTACTTTTCCAACAAATGAGTTTGGCTACAAAACTAGTCTCGCATTTATATGAAGTCTTGTGTACTTATTGCATAAGAAAAAGAAATCATATGTTGAACTAAATAAGGAACAGTTGCTTCCTTTGGCACCTCATATTGAGAAATCTTTGTCTAGCTCTTGTTTGATACTTATCCTAATACATATTTGCATTGCACATTGAGAACCTGGAAAACTAAGTTATCATACTAATTATGCAGAACTAGCACTGTAAATATATGGCACCCCTTACCAATTTATCTGCATTATTGCGCAGCCAATTCAACTGGCGTGACAAAATTGATGCAGCAGATCTACAACGCAGTGGGGGACACGTGCCCTACTCTGATTAGTTGGATTTATTGGCAAGTTAACATTGAAAAGAAGTCAAACGACTATTTTTGTAAATTCAAAAGTTCAAGATTGTTTTGTTAATTTTGTTGGTTAAAATGGATAGATTGGTAACTTTCCCTTTATTTTTTACTAGTTAAAAGATCTTTCGTTAAAAATAATTTTATTCAATTAAAGACGTTACTTGTTTTTTATTTGTGTTTCTTTTTTGACTATATAGCCTAATTATATTTCACTTTTACACACTTAAGTAAAGTTGAGTTGATATTTTTGCAATATTAATTACCATACTTGTCTTACAGGTATATATGGTATGTAAAGCGTAAGCAACACTCGAAGATAGGGAGGTTCGGTTCGGTTGCGATAAAAGAAAAGAGTTGCTTGAGTTAAGCAAACTTGCTGCACTTGTTCGGTTTTGGTTCTTGAATCACTTGTGATAATTTAACACGGTATAGCAGTATGATTCAAACAGTATCTTATGCAAGGATACAAAGACACGATAGATGCATGCTTTCACTCGGATACAAAGATCCCGTGTCAAAGTTGCTTGCTATGATTGTATTATATTAATATAATTTTTTTTATTTTACTAAAAATCCGTCAAAAGAAATTTAACTTTTACTACTCTCCAGAGTATCACTTCTTGTTTGTTTTCAACAAAAAGTTACCTCTTTTGTATAGTGCAGAGCTATCAAAGGTTGGAATATACCAGGATGTAATTTAAGCAAAAAAAAAATTCTTCTGAAAGTTGGTATCTGATGTGATGGGGAGATTGATCACTTGTCTTGTTAACGCTTGGGTGTTTTAAATTCCACCATTCGAAGATAACCACATGCAAGTCTTTGGCTACATGACACTTTGAGGGATACATGTAGCATGGTTGTCTGATCTTTCATGACACGATATTCGCTTTAACCCGAAGCACATTATTCCACCAAATTCTGTTTAAGTTTATCAAAGAAGTGGGCATTCTTTTCATCAAAAAGAAAAAGGATACGAGGAGATTAGAAAGCATATTGCTATACCCTCCTGTCACCTCATACCAACGAAAGCGCCTATCTGGGACTTCTCACACAATAATAGAAACTCTGTCATCTGATCATTCAAGGAATTTAACTTTTAAATAACCGTAAGTTCAGAGGTTGAAGAACTCGGCCTCAAAATGAATTATTAGATCACAATGTTGTTGAAGGTTTTAGTGATGGTCACATTTGTTTCCTTGAGGTACCGGCCAAGTTCTTTTCCAACACTCTAAATGTTTCAGAGTGGTTTTGGCACCTGTCCAAGATCACCCCATGTTTAGAGCACAAGAAACCATTTCATAGAATTTCATTGAGATCTTCTATATTTTAAGGTAATAAACTTTAAAGACGGACATTCCTTGCTCATTATCAGACAATCACTTGTTCACATACTTATTTCAGGCACCTTTATGCTCCGCTTGGTCTCATCCCTCTCTAGGGGAATTTTAGTGATATATTCGATCTATAGGAAAGACGCTCTATTTGGTCAAATACCTAGCATAACTATTTAGAAGTATGATGCATTCAATATATTTCTTTTAGCCACTTTAGCCGAATACTATCAGCATTTCAAGACACAGCTATCCCTTCGCAACCAAATTCGCTAGTTATCACAGTGCTTTAGCAGAATACTATATATGCACCAAACCTAGCAGTGAATATCCCAAAACCAATAGTTCTTTACCATCTAATCAAGTAATTTTCCATAACAAAATGTACTTGCATAAACTTCATTGGACATGATGAAATGATGAACAGAAAGAATTAAGGGTGTCCAATGTGACATGGCAAGCACCAGTTGTATAGTTCCATATGTAAAAAGACTAAAATGGAATAACAGAAATATTCTCTTTGTATTTCATCATATGACGAGCCAGCCAATTTCGCGCACATATTCATGGAACTACAATGCATAAATAACTGTGGCGGCCGGATCTATATCAAAACAAAAAATTAAATGCTATAGCAACCTGTATTACACAAAAAGTGTACAAAAAGTGTACTCTTGTTATAAAATCATACTTGTTCCTGGCACTGCATCCTGATTTTCATAAAATTTTGACTATAGTACACATAAATGTAACATGTTTAGGAGACTTAAAACAACCACAAAAGGTGAACCTTTATAAGTAAACCATTTTACCAACTTGAGTCCCAACACTGGAACAGCAACAGGACAATACGAAAAACTAAACCGTTCCTACAAGCACGAATCACAGGTTCAATCATTGCGCTTGCATGTCAAATACACAAAGTGATCGATAGAGTAATCACTCTAATCATTAAAGTGCTGCCGTTTGTATAAATATGAGTTGTGTATGTCAATTAAGTTTGCATATTGAATTGTCCTATAGAATGAATAAAACAAGCTAGGGATTAATGTAACAATGTAAATTAAAACATCAAACATTCAATTATTTAATTTTAAAACAAGGTTGAGAGCAATTACAATTCTTCATCAAGAAATTTCACAGTTCATCTCTTCTTAAAATCTCTCAAGCCACATTATTGATAATCACTGAAAACTAATAACCAAACCGTCCACTTATTATGTAATAAGCAATAACGACTGATTCAATAGCGCTTTGACGAAAAAGTGCCATATGACTTCTTAAGAGTCTCTGCAGTATGGCCATCCAGTGAACTTCCAGGAAAAAGAGCCTGCAAAAGTAGTGCCACATAAAATGATATATGAATTAATTCATGGTATATGAAACTAAATGCATACATAAGCGAGTGGTTTCATTACCTCAAAGTCATTCTTCTCTTTCTTGGTCCTCTTCTTCTTGCACCTGAGCGGCCTCTTACCTGTCATGGCAAGCAGATCCTCTTCGATCTCTTCATTCGTGAGTTGAATGGAGATTCTTCGTGGGCTCGGCGGGTGAGATTCTTGAACCGGCTGCTTCTTCTTCAACTTGGCATTATGATTCTTTTCATGAACCCTAGCTGAGATTGATGTTTCAGGTAGGCTAGGTTTCGATGCATTGCAATTGGCCGCGTTGCTTATTACTCCAGCTAGGATGTGATCAAAAGTTTCCATGTCCGCAAGTGCACAATCAGCAAAAGCATGAAGCTTATTTTGAGAGTTTGAGCTTGAGTTTGGAGAAGCCATTGTTGCTACAAGTTTGTAACACAAAGGTGATTGGAATAGGATGTTGATGTCTGGAATAAATAGACAAGGAGCTTTGACAACATGAACAGTAATTAAAGAGCAATAAATGGTGTTTGTATTCATATAATCAGATGTTGAGATATGCCTTTAAATAATTTCTTATTCCTCTTGAGATTTTATTTAAAAAATGACTTGACTTTTACTGTTAAGAAACTTAATTGCATTCAAAACCATTTAATAAATTTCAAGACATTACTAATTGTTTTCCTTTTCTGTGTTTTTTAATGCACATATATAAAGTTAATTAATTTTTATTTTATTTTATTTTTTGAAAAACTAATTAGCTTGCCTATTAATAATTGTTTGCTTGATTCAAAAATTATTATAGGATGGTGATACGGAACATTGATTTGTTTGTTTTCAGGTAAGCTAATAATTAATATGAACAACGTATAGATATTTAATGTCTAATATGAACAAATGTAAAAATAACTTGTAATTAATGGATTTGGAACATAATAAAATAAGATCTTGTACCAACAATTAAATATGGGCCAATTCCCTTGTATACCAACTTAAATGAAATTTAAGTTTATTATATTATACTATTTAACTTATTCAGCCTAAAATAAAATTTTTAAACAAATCGGCCCCTATGTTTTTTTTGACCACTTAGATTATAGAGTTAATGGTCATTTTCGTCCCTGTGGTTTGCTACTTTCGCCACTTCAATCCAAAATTTAAAATTTTGTCAATTTAGTCCTTATAGTTTTAAACATTAGCCAATTATACGTCTCCCCGTCTAACGGCATCCAATTATGCCATTAGTTTAAGGGGTATTTTTGTTTTTCTCTAGTTTATTTTTAGTTAATGGTCATTTTCGTCCATGTGGTTTGATACTTTTACTACTTCAGTGCAAAGTTTGAAATTTTGTCAATTTTATGTTTAATTTAATTCTTTTTTTTTTTGCTACTTTTGCTACTTCACTTCATTGGTAAGTGGTCAGGATAATTCTCTAAAACCGAACTATACTGAAAAAACTAAAATCGTTTCTTTAATTAATGCATAATAGTTAGGGTTTAGAGATTAACATATCGTAACAAACATCTAGGTCGAAATCAACATCAGGAGGTCGCATATCCCGCATTTCCATGTTTGGTCAAGAAATCGATACACTAAATCGCATGTGTGTTCTTCAAATTGTGGTATTGTTCTTGATTCGTCGAATTAGGGTTTAGAGATTAACATATCGTAGCAAACATCTTGGTTGAAATCAACATTAGGAGGTTGAATATCCCGCATTTCCATGTTTGCTCAAGAAATCGATACACTAGATCGCATGTGTGTTCTTCAAATTGTGGTATTGTTCTTGATTCGTCGAATTCAACCCTAGAGTTGTTGTCGATTTGAAGAATTTAAGAACAAGACCACGATTTGAAGAACACACATGCGATCTAGTGTATCGATTTCTTGAGCAAACATGGAAATGCGGGATATTCAACCTCTTAATGTTGATTTCAACCAAGATGTTTGCTACGGTATGTTAATCTCTAAACCCTAATTATTATGCATTAACCAAAGAAACGATTTTAGTTTTATTGGTATAGTACGGTTTAGGGAATTACCTTGACCACTTTATCAATGAATTCCACCATGGAGTGAGAGTTTAGGAAATGTCTAGAAACTAAATATGAGGGGAGGAATATGATAATTGTTGTCGACAGAGTAAATGTAGACCTGTTTTGATCGATGCTTGATGGTTTTAGGCTTGGATTATACTCTTTGGGGTTATAGACAAAAAAAACTGAATTAAATTAAACATAAAATTGACAAAATTTCAAACTTTGGACTGAATTAGCAAATGTATCAAACCACAGAGACGAAAATGACCATTAACTAAAAATAAACAGGAGAAAGACAAAAAAAACCCCTTAAACTAATGGCATAGTTGGATGCCGTTAGATAAGGGGACGTATAATTGACTAATGTTTAAAACTATAAGGACTAAATTGACAAAATTTTAAACTTTAGACTGAAGTGATGAAAGTAACAAACCACAGGGACAAAAATGACCATTAAATCTAGATTAGAAATGGTAGGTTTTTTTTTCTTTTTCTTTGTTTGTCTTTTATTCTTTTTATGACTTTTATTTTGTAGATTTCAAAAAAAAACTATTAATTAATTAACCAAATCTTTTTTATTTTATAAAAATGTATATAATTCTAGTTTTTAATATTTATTTTCGTATTATTTGAATACGTTATACATTTTTCTTACGTTTAATTTATAGATTTCTTTAAACTTTAATTAATTAATTAATTAAGCAACTTATTTGCTTTATGAAAATGTACTTTCAACACTTTGATAATTTGTTTATTTTTTTCTTTTAATTAATCGAACAAGGTTTTCTTGTTCATTTGTTAAAAAACGAAGGTGTTCATATAAACGAATAATAATTAAAAAACAAAGACAAAATATTTATAACTTATTCAAATAAGCGAAAATAAAATAAACGAGCATCTATTAAACACTTGTTTTACCGATAACAAGACCTCAAATTTGATTACCAAATAAACTTGAACCTCCAATTAAATAACTCTCTAATATTAAGAAAAAGGGTATAAAATATTATAGTAATTGTAAAATATCGACGTATCTGGCTTAATCAAACAAACGAAAATAACTAAATTCTAAGAAGTGTAAGTATTTTTATTATAAGACAAATAAGTTGCTTAATTAACTAATAAAACTTTAAATAAAATTATAAATTAAAATTGAGAAAAATATATAACTATTCAAACAAATAAAAATTATTAAATTAAATAACAATGACAAAAATACATTTTTATAAAATAAATAAATAAATTGATTGACTAATTAATGTTGGGGTGGGGGGGGGGGGGGGGGCGGGGGTGGTTTCAAACCCGCAAACAAAATTAAATGTTACTCATTTATTTAAAATGCATTTTGGGCTACTGGTACTGCTAGGACAAAAAATGCATATTCTTGTTGGACCTCTACTTACAATTATTTTTATTTAAATTAACCATCGTAAACGTCTTTTCGATTACATCGAAACAGAAGGCAAACGGGCAACAAGCTGCGCCGCTACCCCTTTTTGAATCGCAAAACCCAATCTTTTAAAAACTATATTTGTTGATCTTGGAGTCATAACATTACTATGCATGACCCGTTGAACACGGGTAAGTGGCTCCACAGCTTCAGGCGCGGGGGAACCAAAAGTGTCAAAAGCAAAAGGAATAAATACATGTTGGTTGTCAAGACACGCCTTTTCATGTTTTGCCACCTTACCTGAAGCAGCTTTTAATGCGGCTTGACCGACCGCGAAACCACTACTCCCTAAGCCCACCAAAGGAGAAACCCCTGTTAAATCCACACACACGTGTTTCCCTCCTATCCATCCAAACACCAAAATGTCAGCCGGTCGAAGAGATGATCTTCCCTCCGACGGGTCAGTCAGGAAATTCACAGGTGCTTCTTTCTTAACAGAAATTCCAGCTCGCCTGAATATATCAAAGAACACATCCCTAACCAGATCGTGTCGGTACTTGAACCCCGGGAGCTCTTTACAGTGCACCGCGTGCTCCCCATATGAGTCTAAACATGCCTTACGACAAACATGACATATCTCATCAACCAGAAATAAAGGAATCATAAGGCAATACTTAAGGATACTACGATACTCCACTGGAGACATATGCTGGCCTAACCCATCTATAGGGATAGCAAGAAGAAAATCTTGAGATTGTGGTGTTTGTAGACACTCAAAAATGGCTTTTTGTCTGCTTGTCATGTTAAAGTGTCGTGTCCCACATCTTCAAAATGTCGTGTCCCACATCTTTAGCAAACAATACTATTAATTTAGAACAAAAGGTAAATAGGCTAAATAAAAAAAGAAGTAATATGAATTGTGTCAATCATGTTTTTAGATTAACATGTGATATCCAGTATGGAGAGTACGACCTGATTATGTTAAAGCCAAGCGTTATATAACCTAAAAATATCTCCATGTCTGGCTTCTATAATTCTCATCGTGAATTAGGGCATCCCTCATAAGGCAACGACTTGTATCAATACTTGGTAGATCGCAAATCGAGGCTATGATTTCATAATTAAAGATGCGTGAGCCCATACACGTACTTAATTAGTGTTAATGATATAACATTAAACACATGAATACAATAATAAAATGCAAGGCCCCGTTACCGGTAGCCCTACTTTCGTGTTGGATTTACTCATAAACACAGTTCTAAATATCAGAGTTAATTAAAACTTTCGCGGAATATAAAAGCTTTCATAAAACATTTCATAACAAAACACGTCTTGTCTTAAAACATCATTTTGTCTTTCAAAATAAACGAAACATTAAACTTAAACGTCTTGAGTCTTCCGATGCCAGCCTCTTATTCAGTGCCACGTGTCTCCTCAAGCGAGCTGCCTCATCCTACTCACCTGCGTGCATACTAAAAGTCAGCTACGCTGAGTGAGTTCTAGTTAATCATACACTATTTGTAGGTTCCCTGGACGGATCGCACGAGATATCGCGGTCTACTCAGGTGCGGAATCCCTGCGTAGATCGTTACGAGTATAGAACACAAACACACGAATACACGAAACACGTTATATATTATAACCGAACTCACGTGATGTAAATATCACTGTTACAAAACGACTAACTTGAACAACTTAACTCACGAACAACTGATTAACTGATTAACCTAAACCATCCGTAACCTATCAATATAAATACACGACAACTTCGCCTGATATGTTCAGGCGAAGTTGTCCATAACTTCGCTTGTTCAACAAGTTCGCCTAGGCGAACTTGTTGACAACTTCGCTTATAACAAAAACATAAATAACAATACAGACTCGATTACAGACACTAGACTATGAACTACTGACATTCATGCACCAACAAATACACATAAACTTATATTCTTTCATTCATACTTTCATACTTTCATACTTTCTTTTGTATTAACTTACTTTCATATCTTACGTTATAAAGAGCATTACGCACTACATTCATCGAGTATTATTAGGGCTCGGTACCCTCCTTCCTCGAGTATTATTAGGGCTCGGTACCCTCCTTCCTCGAGTATTATTAGGGCTCGGTACCCTCTTTCCTCGAGTATTATTAAGGCTCGGTTCCCTCTTTCCTCGAATATTAGTAGGGTTCGGTTCCCTAGTTCTCGAATATTCGTAGGGTTCGATTCCCTCTTCGTTACCGTACAACCATCCTTTCCTGCTTTTATTAACTTTATCACATTCATACAAATAAGTATACATCTCATACTTACCTTATACTTAGCGTTACAACCTGACAGTACGTGCAATATCCGAAGATCGTTCACGTACCGTCAAGCCATCATTCATACATTTCACATTATTCACATAAGGCATACACTTATCTCTTAGGATAAGCGTATTAACAAACATATTGAGTATGCACACAGCCCCGAAAACATGACACATAATTGGGGCTAGAAACTCACCTGAATCCTGTTACGCTCTCCGTCAATAGTTATTCCCTTCTTGAGCTGTGCACGGCTAACTGTATAATATTTACACGTATCAATTACCTACTACTACTCATGTTGTATTTCTATCTTTATATGACCCACAACGAACGGGGGTCCGGGGGCAGCGCCCCTGGCAGCGGGGTCTAGGGGCGGCAGCCCCTAGCAGGGTCCAAGGGGCAAAGCCCCTGGCTGGGGTCGAGCTGTCAGGTCAGCTTGGAAAAATTTTATTTCCATTAACTGTCTTAACACATTTTTCATTAGGTTTTTAATTTATTTTCTAAGCGAACTTAACTTTGGGCGAAGTTAAACCTTAGGCGAACTTAGCTTTAGGCGAAGTTAAACCTTAAGCGAACTTAGCTTTAGGCGAAGTTATCAGTTAGGCGAACTTGGCCTTAGGCGAAGTTATCAGTTAGGCGAACTTGGCCTTAGGCGAAGTTATCAGTTAGGCGAACTTAGCTTTAGGCGAAGTTACCAGTTAGGCGAACTTGGCCGTAGGCGAAGTTAAGCTTTGAAGGCGAAGTTAAGCTTTGAAGGCGAAGTTAAGCTTTTGCAGGCGAAGTTGCCCAGTTCGCAGGCGAAGTTGCCCAGTTCAGCTACGGGTTTGGTTTTTATCAAGCATTTTGGCGATTTTAATACCCTTGTTATGGTTCGACATCACCCACTAACGTTCCCTAACCATTTTCGGTCGTATATATATCCCGTATATACTATAAAGCTTGGATCTTTAAGCTTAAGGACATTCAAAAGGATAAACGTTCAATAAAACGTAAACTTTAAAGGTCAAGAACATACCTTTTATACGTTCGGTGTGGTCGCGGTTTGCTCGGTTATCTCGTATATTGAAGATCTAATAATGGTCGGCTTGATTCTTGGTCTCGAATGTCTCTCTCTCTCTCTCGGCCGAATATGGTGTAGTGTATGTGTGTGTTTTTGAGTGTGTAGAGATTATGATGGAAATGAAATGAGGGTTTAGGGTTTTAGGTTGGTTTAGGGGATATTTATATCCCTTAAAGCCCATGGACCTAAGGCCCATTCTCATTTAACCCATCTTAATTAATCTAAGTCAATGATCCGTTCTTTACACGACATTAATTAATTAATAACGCGAAATCACTAAACGTAACTTTCTTTATTTAACATTATAAATTTTAGGATGTTACATAAAAAGTTAGATATAAACTTAGATGAAAGTGTAGAATATAATTTGCTAGTTTTCTGTCATGACGTCTTTTAAACAATACCAAAAGACCAACTGTAACATTCCGGAAAGATTCCATAATTATTTTGGGTTAAATATGTTAATTTTGAAAGATAAGAGAAT
>NW_027501453.1:0-67234 GCF_021521415.1 Bidens hawaiensis | reverse complement strand
GTCTTAAGAATGGTTAGCCCATCATCAGCAGCAGCAACTTCGTTCACCTTCTCCACCAACGGATGCGGGAAGGCGGCATACTGGTTCACTGCTTGGTCATATACAGCTTCAGTATCCACATCATATAAAGGGAAGTTGGAAGGCGGGATGCCCTTCTCAACGAACCCTAGACCAAGCAGGAAGCCGGCCTTTTCCCCATCCTCATGAGAAGCGTTGAGGGCTGCGCTCATGGCATCGTCATATGATGTGTCCGTGAAGACTCGATGCACAACCTACAAAACAAAATACAAGTATCAAAACCTTTTCTATGTGCAAAGAAAAGCGTAAAGATATTATGAAATTACGCATACCTGAGACAACGCTTCTCGAAGAAGTCATTCCTTGGCAACCAAAGCCTCCTGGAGGGCAGCTTGAGCTTGGTTACGGGCGCGTTCGGCTTCACTTTTGTTAAGGTTGGCGAGCAACACTTCCTTAGCAGCAGCCTCTTCAACGCCCTTAAGCTTCTGCTCAGTGTGGTCAAGCACGCCCCTCTGGTCCAAGATCTCTTGGAGCTTCTTGGCGTCTTCCATAGCCAAGGCATCATGAGCCTGCTGGAGCCTCTCTAGCTTGGCTTTAAGCTCCTCATTCTCAATGCGTAGAGGCTCAGCAACAGCTTCAGCCTTGGTGGCCCTCTCAGTTGCGTTCCGTGCAGTTTCCTTAGCCAGCCGAAGCTGTTCGTTAACAGCTTGGGGGCCTCGAGACGGGCCTGAACTTCAACTTCAAGGGCCTGGAAGGCCTTCTCCTTTTCCGCAGCCACTGCGGCAAGCCTCTTGTTCTCCTCCCGGATGGCCCGCGCCTAAGCCACTTCCAGGCTACGCGCCGTCTTTAACTTGTCGTTTTCACGACAAAGTAACTCGACGCGCGGCTGCATCTGGGCAAGGAGAATCCGCAGTTCATTCGACAGCCTACCCTCCTGGTAGCTGGACATGGCTTCCCCCAGCGCACCAGCGGGGGCGGCGTGGCGCGCCCATTCGACGCATTCTACAGGCGTCCGAAGGGTTGATCCTCGGCGGATGTTCCATCGTGGAACATACACTTCATTGGAATCCGACACTGCAAAAGCAAAAAGCAGTTAGGAAAAGATGATAAATAAAAAACATATATAAAATAAAATATTAAAAAGGCCAAAATAACCCTACGCACCTGTAGGGTCGACAACATGCCTGTAGCCGCCAAACCCATCACCCGAACCTAACGGATATCCATCCAAGAGGTCAGGCAGATGGGAAGGAGGCAGAGATTGGCTTGACGCCCCAACACCGGACATACCTGAAGGACCGACCGTAGTCGCCGGCGCCGGAGGAGGCATAGCGGAGGCCGCCGTGGTAGAAACCAGCGGAGGTGAACTCACAACCGCGGCCGCGGCTGTGGAAGAATCCACAGAAATACTCACCGCCGGCTCAGTGAAAGAATCAGTGAATATGGCACTGACAGCCGGCGGGGACGTCGTCACAGTTGGAACAGTTGGCTCAACCGGGTGAGCAACTGAACCAACAACTGAAGCAGGCGCAGTCGCCTGGGTCATCGCCTCAAGTAGGTTGACCAAACCTACCTTCATGGGTCCAGAACTGCTCCCTCCCGCTCCACTCTGGAATGCGGTAGCATCCACGCCTACACGAAGACAAGATATATAAGTATAATGGCGGAAAGATATGTAGTTAAAAGTAAAGGAAGTTTGTACTTACGGGTTTTCTTGAGCCTAAAGGTGCGAACAGGCGGGGACGAACCCGATGGAGCCGGCCTCTTCATATCGGTCACCGTCGTCGTCCTGGTCTGCTCGGAGGTGACAGTCGTCTCAGCCTCCGGAGCAGTGGTCTCAACACCACCTGGGTTCCCCGCCGCCTCCTCGCTTTCGGTCTCTGAGTCAGACCGATTCACCGGCAGCCTTCTTCTTCCTCGCCAAGAAAGGACCATCTGCGGATTCCTCATCAGAAGATGACAAAATTAGAGGAACTCCCGCAGAGGTTTGAGCGTTGAGAGGGCGAGGGTCAAAGTTCTTTACCTGGCCGCCTGGCGCTCAGGATCTCGTGGCCTGGCGGGTAGACCTCCACGAACCGATCCGCCGTTTGCTCAAGGATAGGCAACTCGTTCTCATCTAGAGCACGAGTACCCATCCGAGCGGGACCATCACTCTCCCGCGGCTGCAGGAGAGACTGCAAGTCGTTTCCCTCTGTAAACAAAAAGAAAAAACGGTTAGAACAAAAACCCTAAACTAACAGATAATATGAAGCATACCGTAAGGGACAGAGTTCAAACCGTATTCAAGGACGATGGGAATTTGTGACGCCTCCTTCCACACCCGGTTCATCCCGAGCATCACCATCCCGGACTCCGCAAAGCGGTACACCGGAGTCTAGATCCGGGAAATCTTGGCGAACCATTCCGCCTCCTGGTAGTTGAGGGCGTGAAGGGCGGGGAGTGCTCTCCCATTCTTAAACGTCATCGCAAGGGGGACGACGCGAGCGGAGATATAAAAGAAATCCCGCTTCCACGACCGAAGACTGCGCTCGGTAGCGCAGATCTTCAAACCCTTGATCCGATTGACCAAGGTGTACCACCCCTGGATGCACCTCCAGGAGTAGAAGGTCATCAACCGATCAACGTGGGGCTCCACGCCCAGAATGAGGCACACCCACTCAAAGTGGCGGATCTTGGCAATCGCTATCGTGTGTACCTCCGTCAGATGCACACCGTGCCTCTCCAAGACACGGTATACAAACTTCGTCAATGGGAATCTGAGATTCCCATAAACGAAGACTGCAGCGTACACCCCTATCTTGCCCTTGGGGGCATCGTACACCGTCTGGTGTGGCTCCGGAAACTCAGGCTCGAACGGCTCGAGCATGAACTTCCGGACGACGTACTGATAGAGGTCGGCCGGAAGAGCACACTGGCACTCGCCAGCAGTACTCTTATCGTCCTTATCGGAAGTGGACGACGGATTCTCGACGAACACGTCAGACTCCTCGGCAGTAGCCTCAACATCATGGGAAGAAGACATTCTGGAAGGATGAAAGGCAACGATTTCAGAAAGAATATTCGCCGGAAATCGCTTAGAAGGAGAAGATAGAAGTGAAAGTGTGGATTACAAAGGACCCTCTCCCCCTTTATATACTCATCGCAATAAATGCGATGAATTTAATGCGGAAGAGAGAGAAATCACTGGTGCAATGAAACTATGACACGTGGCAAAGACCAAGCTGGCAACAGCTGTCGAAAGGACACATGCCATAAATTTCGCGGCCACGCGCCCGAAAACTCGCGCCCACGCGCCTGAAAAAGCGTCTGGAATGACCATGTACTGTCACGTCGCCATAACTTCGTGCACGTCCTGACACTGTCAGAAGAAACCGTCGGACGACGTTTCAACAGTTTGGACTGTTCTTATCCTTTCACCAACTCTTCGAATTTCAAAAAGATTCAAAAGTAAGCGGGAATATACCCGTTACCTTGGCAACCAAGTAACTATAAGACAGGTGCGAGTACAGTGTTAAGGCAAAACCCTTCACATACTTAGCACCTGCAGGGAATTGAAGCCAAGAATACCTCGGCAACCAAGTAACCATAAGATGGGTGCGAGTACAGTGTCAAGGCAAAACCCTTCACATACTAAGCACCCGCAGGGAATTGAAGCCAGGAATACATTGGAAGTAAAGTAACTATAAGACGAGTGCGGGTACAGTGTCAAGGCGAAACCCTTCACATACCTAGCACTCCGCAGGGAATTGAAACCAAGAAGGATCTTCTGGGCCATGCTTGCGGAAACGGGAATAACATCCCCGCATAGCGGGAACGTCGAGAACTAGATTGTTTGAAGCTCCAAGATGGAATTGGTTGTTTAAACATAATTGATCACTATGTTCAAAACTACCAAAACCTCATGGAGAATCTACACAAGTGGGACTCAACGCTCCTGACTTGCGAGGAGGTTACAGACCTACCCGCATCACACCCAAAGATCAAGCAGAAAAGTCGGGAATTTCTGTACGTGACATTAGGACTTCCGCGGGAAGAATCCCCATGGAAAACCTTAAAACTAAACCCTTTTCAAAACCCTTTGCCTAAGTCCAAAAGTTCACCTCACTTATTAACAATTCATGAGAAGAACATTGGACTGGGGGGACTTGAAGAGGTAGGTCCCAGCAGAGCCCAGTTGGACCCGCAAGACTCACCTCAAAGAGGGACGTCTGCGCAGTTAAACCCGCAAGACTCACCTTCAACAGGGACGTCTGCGCAAAGGCTAAACTCGCAACCCCTTGAAGAGGGACGTCTGCGTAGAAACCAACTGGGCCCGCAGGACCCACCATGCTCAGAGACGTGACGTCCTTACGCGCAGTACGCAAGCTGTTCCCGCAGGAAAAGCCTCCCAATGGTGAAGTACTCCGCCTGTTCCCGCAGCTGCGGATACAAGCCATCAGGGAAGACTACCTGCGCAGCAAAGCTACACGCACAAGGCACTTAACTCTTAAATAATTCAGTAATGTCACCTGAAGAAGGAGTGAGCAAGCCGGGAACACTCCCGCACAAAGCCGGGAGAACTCCCGCCCAAATGAGCCAGTCCGTACGATACTGGAGGATCTTTTGTACTGTACCTGACGAGGTATGGACAAAAGATCTGACCAAGGATACGACAGCTCACTGACAACAGTATGACGAGCAGCACGCTCTTGTACTGTATGTCACTATTAGCCGCTGCCTACTCACCAACCTGTCGGAGGACGTGCATGGCCTGCAGTTGGTGGAACAGGAATAGTACACAGCCGGCCTGGTCACTATCAGCCGCTGCCTATCCACCAACCACCAGCATGGCATGTGCGTAGCCCACAGTTGGCAGAACAGGAACACTATTCAGCCGGCTGTACCTGCTTGGAAACCTACCTTCGGCTATAAATACTCCAACACCTTGGAATGGTATCATCTTATCTCATATCTCATATCTTGATATATTACCTGATATCTGCTCTAGTCATTCTCTTAATATACACTTATATTCAAGAGCAATCTAGTCTGATTCTCACGCCGGAGGGTGGTCACAAGGAGGTACCCCCCCCCCCTTCTCAGTGACGAGCTCACGGTGTCTGTTTTGCAGGTCATCAGAAGAACCATCTTCGCCGGATCTAACCACTCGTGGGAAACATCTATTTAACCCCCAGATTATCCGTAATCTGCTCGGGGTCGATTAGTGTTTCTTCACCATTTTTCGATCTATCTCTGATTTCTTTGTTTCATTTCAAACCAATTATCTAAATTAATTTCAGAAGGCTAGCTATACATTTGGAGATAAAAAGTAGTGTGTTTTGTTTTTGTCTAATCGTTGTATGCGGACATGATAAGATACAATTCTGTTGAAGCTAGAGACTTCATCAAGAAACATCTTCTAGCAACCACCCCTCTCCTCGATTACCCTCTTCACCATGCCAAACCGCCCGTCACCGAACTCCCGAGATAAACACAGGATGTGGCTCCAACCACTACTAGAAAATGGGTACCATTGCTACGAAAATTTGTGACGCAATTTTTTGCGTCAGAATTTATCACACATTTACGACACATTTTTGACAGAAAGTGAAACCTGATTTTTTTACGACAGAAACTAAAATGTGTCATAATTGTGTCGGAATTTCCAATGCGTTTCCGACACATAATTTTAATTTTGTAAATTTAGCTTTTTTAATATTTTTATCCAAACCATAATACAAAATGTGTCAGAAATGCGTCGGAATTTACTACGCAATTCCGACCCAACAATTTATTTTTATATTTTTGGTTTTTTAATATGTTAATCCAAATAATAATATAAACCGTGTCGCAAATGTGTAGGATTTTGTGACTCCTTTCCGACGCAACATTTCAAATTTGTATTTTGTTTTTATTAATGCGATAGCTAAATGATAATTCAATAAATTAATTAAATTAATAATGTAAGTTCCGACGCAGTTGTAGCTTATTAACTATTTGAAAGAGGTGTGTGCTCAGTTAAGCACTAAGCACCGTATTGTAGCTTATAGTGACACAGTTGCACAAGCAAATGTGTGTTAAATTCAATTGCAAATGTAACAGACCTGCCAATCCCTTAACTTGCAGTAGTTATTCCTACTGTACATTAATATACATCTAAGCTTAGGATCTGTCATTCGTTCTTTCAGCCAACCCAATCAAACCCCTCTTAACTAATTTGGCTGAACCTTTTTAATAACAAAGATCAGCAGCCTTATCAGTACTTCAACCGCCCTTCTAGGAATATATGCATTTTTTTTTCTCAGTTTCTCAAAACTCTCTTGAATCCCAGGGTGTTGCATTTTATTATGTCAGGTATTTTTCTATTATTTGCAATTCTTTATAATATTCTTATTTATAAACATAACCAGTTACATATATATAGTAAACTAAATGGGAAGATGACAAGAGATATGATTTAGGAATATATTTGATGGTGCATTAATTTAAATGGAATTTGTTTCTGGTTTGTTACTATGTATGTGCACAGTGCAAAAGTTTTTATATGACCTATAACATGAAGTTTATTGTAGCTCATATCACATGTAAGCACTAAGCACTAACTTTATACTGCCTCATTTTACCTTTGTTACAATTGCAATTGAACTGAACTTCAAAAGGGATTTGGATCCACTTGTCTGTTACTTGTATTTTGTGCATCATTTGATACTTTTATAGTACTATATATCTATATAAGTTTTATGATGTTAACAAGTTAGAAGTATGTGTGGTTTTAATTAGTTGTTAATGAAAATAAGTTTTACTTTCTAATATGCATGGTGTCTTCATTATGGCTGGTAATGGTGATAAGCGGCATGTTGGCGGTGGTCGTGGTATTCGTGGACGTGTCCCACATCCGAGTGGTAGATCACACAGACAACAATCGGTTGACTCTAGTCCTGTTAGTGGTGATGCTAGTAGCTTACAAAAATACACCTCAGCAGGAGGTCGTGTCACATATCGTGGGGCAGGAGGTCGTGTCGTCTTTCGTGGGGGACATATTGGCCCTGGTAATAGTAGCTTACAATCACTCTCTGACTATGAGAATGATGATTATGATCATGAGTTGGACAATAACAATGACGATGGGGATGAAACACCACATGATGCCTCTCAATGCGACTCGACTTCCGGAGGCAGAGCTCGTGGTCTATCTCAGAAGCCACCTATTAAGCGAGTCGGTAAAGGGTATGTCTTTAGTTTCTTCATTTGTTTAAAAACGTGTTACGTCCGGTCCGAATTTTTCCTACTTATTTGGTTATTTTAATATTGCAGGTTTGGATCATTTAGTGTTCACCAAAATATTTATGCTATTCTACATGAGCATCTTAAAGGCCATGAACCACATTTAGACAGGTCCCAAGGGATGTACTAGATAAGATGTATGACAAATTTAAAGTAATGCATCACATAATTATTTATTAACTTTTTGGTTTTTCGTAAACCAAAACCAAACCGTTAAACTCTAAAATAATTTCAAGTTTAACTTTCACCTTTTATTTTTTTAGACTCGTTGGAGCTGGGATCCCGATTGCAAAGAACTTAATCGTGAAGCTTTTATCAACATGATTAAGGCACGATACAGGGACATCATATACAACTTAAAATCACAATCTTCAAAAAAAGCCAAGTTAGACGGATGTGAAATCGATGAAAAGGATAACCGATTTGATATCATTCTTAATTTCCCACCTGATTTGATTTCTCAAAATGTATGGGAAGAGATGTGTGATGTAAGTGAGCTAATAAACAATTTGATATCATTCGTTATTTCTCGTCTATTTTTTCTTTTTATTTTTTACAGGGTTGGGACACTGACGATTGGCGCAAGAATTCGAAAAGCGCGAAAGATAACCGCATGAAACCCGACAGTAGTGGAAAATTTTCCCGGCATACAGGTGGCTCAATTGGATACGATGAGTATCGTGTTAGACTGGTAAGTTAATAATATTTTTCTCACTTTTAATAATTGTATATCATTTAACACTTACTGCATTCTATATCCTATTATTTCTCTAGAGAAAGGTCTTTGGTAGGGAACCAACTTACAAGGAAATATTTCTTGTTACCCACCTTAACAAAGAAGGTAAAAGAAAACTGTTGGCTGGAGTGCTGGACATTAACAACTTGGACGAGATGGTGTTTTGTACTGAACGAGCCAGAGAAGCTTATGTAAGTTATATGTTTCATCTTAAAGTAATTATTAAATGAAGCTTAGTACACTAGCAATCGTCTTGTTCGTGATGAATTGTAGGAGGAATACTTGTTTTTGATGGTAGAGAAGTACGGACCTGATTTCAGTGAAGACGATCCTGTTGTGTGGTCACATGTTGTTGCAAATGGTCGCACAAAACAGGTCTTTGGGATAGTATCTTCGAATCTGAATTACGTGGTAACCGGGAAACCAACATCTTACGAGATTACACGATCATCAACCGAGCAACAATTACAAGAAAAGGTATGTTGTTATTACTGTTATCATTATTTTGATAATTATGTGTTGTTTACTAATTATTATACATTATTTAAAAATATATAGATTCATAATATGGAAGTTCAAATGGAAGTTGAAAGGAAAACACGGGAGGAGATGGAAGAAAAGTTGCAACAAAAAATGGACGAAGCGATACAAAGAGGTGTAGCAGAGGCCATCAGAAACTGGCAACCTTCCGGTCCTCAGTAGTAGTTTTATATCTAGTGTTTTAAACATTTCAATTTGTAGTGGATTGGTGGTCGTTTAAACTGGTTGTGTGGTTTTCTTCTGGATGTTCATGACTATGACTTTGACTGTGTTTTGTATTTTAAAATGGTAAAAGTTGTTTTACATGTGAAATTGTGGTCATTTATACAGGTATTGTGGGTTTTTATGTATTTTTAGCATAATAAATGGATTAAAATGCAATTTATGTGTCGGAATTCTGTCGGAAAACAAATTATGCGTGTGTTAGACTTGCGTCGGAAAACATTTCATATTTGCGTCGGATTTGTGTCGGAGAATAATTTAAAGTGGTGTCGGAATTGAGTCGGAAAATTAAAATTTAATGCCGTATTTATACATATACGGTAATTATAATTATTAAAAAGTATTAAAAATAAAGTAATTATAGTTATTAAAAGTTGTTAAAAAGTGTCGAAAACGTGTCGGAATATTGCGACACAATTATGCGTCGGAAATGTGTCTTAATTTGTGTCGGAAATGCGTCATTAAGGAATTTCCGACGAGGGTTTTTCTGACACGCAAAATGAGTCGTAAATGCATAGGAATCACTCGTTTGTGACGTTTTTCCGACGCAATTTGCCGTCACAACATATCAGTTTTCTAGTAGTGAACGCCTATCCGAATTCGGAAATCCCTAGTTCAGTGACGGAGACAGGAACTTTTTTTCATGTGTTCGGAATTTTTTTATGCTTAATTTTTTTTCCGGTGTCAAATTTTTCGGGCCCGAATGGGTCAGGTCGGGTCGATCATTCGGTTAGATAAATAAAATGCAATATCACTATCATAACAAAAATATATCGGTTAGCATTCAATAAAATACAAAGTCATTAAATAAAAAGATATTGCATATTATAATTGTTCCTTACGTGTTTCATGTTTTGAAAAATATCTTCAATCGCGACTTTGAAAAGAACTCATTCTCAAAATGACAAATACAATACAAGCATCATTCATATAATCGTCACCAAAATGATTACGCAAATCCGACGATAGACCAACAGGATTGGTTGTTGGCGATGGTTAAAACCATGAGGCGAACGGCGAAAGCAATGAAGCAATGGTCATCTGGTCGATAGAAATAAGCTGATCGGTTGTTGAGTCGATGGCCGATGTTTTTATTTGTTTATTTATATATTTTTTATTAGATATTATGTTTAAGAATGTTAATTGGGTTGGGCTTATTGATCAATTCTATGAGTATTTTGGGCTTTTTATTAATATATATATGGGGTAATAGGGTATTATTGGCCCATATATAATGTTTGTTAAATTTTTATAGGTTTTTTAAAAGCTTTTTATATTTTATAAAAAGAATATTCGTTACTAAAAAATATAACTAAACTTTTTATGATCAATGGGTTCGAATATACTTTTTTAAAACGATACTGGGTTCGTTCGCTGAAAAAGAATGGGTTCGCTCGTTAATTCAACACTATAGATTATATATGAAACCAAAAAAGAACCGGGTTCGGCTGAACCCGATGGTGAAAGTGTGGCTCCGCCACTGCCCTAGTTGCCACCTTGATTTCTTTTAATATATATATATATATAGGTGTGGGATTACTAGAAAATTAATAAAGAATTATTTTTAACTTTTAAAAAAAATATATTTTGTGAATTTTTTTTTCTTTCCTCCTTCTAATAAGATGATATTGTTCCTTAAAAAAACCGTCGATGTAGTGCATATGTGCACTAATGTGTATTGCATATATAAAATAGTGTTTTATTGCATATAATACAACACAACTGCATTGTGCAATACACACTATCGAATATATGCAGATACAACACAAATAACTGTATGCAACACACTATCGCATATACGTAATACAACACTAATGCACATATGCACTATATCGATTTTTTTTATTTTTGTATATAATATAACACTATTGCATGTATACAATACAAACAATTGCATATATGCTGTTCAACGCAATTGCACATATCAAAATATACACTAGTGCACATATGCAATAAAAAAAGAAGTCGATGTATTGCCTATGAACACTACAATGAGTTTTTTTTATTATTTTTTTAGTCTTATATTTTTTTTCTAATAAAGAATAACAATAAATAAGAAAGCTAAAAGAAAAAAAAATTAAAAATATTTTATTATTAGTTCTCTAGTTTTCTCTAAGAAAGAGTTCTCTTTTGATCCTCTCCTTATATATATATATATATATATATATATATATATATATATATATATATATATATATATATATATATACTGGTTTTATATCTTATATTTTTTCCATAATAGTTTTTCTTATAAGCGTTTATATTTTTGTGAGGAATATTGCTATTGGGCCTGGTTTACATAACTTGGATGGGCAAGAGTCTGATGGGCTTTGGAGATGGAATGGCTTGTACCGGTTCAAGTATCCAAACAGTGATATACGAAGAGAAGCAGGAATACTATTTTTTGTCAATCGTTTTATATTATATGACAAGAAAACTCTGTTATTGTTCATTCTAGGGTTTCAATGTGTTGGTGAAACTCCTATTCTTCATCTATTGATTTGAGTTCTAATTGTGGCATTCCTAATCAAAGTGATTGTAATTGGTTCAGCTTTGATCTTTTACTATTTTGGTGAAAATCTGGTTATTGGAGTTTGTAACGACTTATCACAATTGTATCGAAGATTTTGTTTGAGTTATTGACATGGTATCAGAGACACCCGAACGGCTCAAATGCCATTGTTACAAAAATTAGAAGTATAAAACTAAGTGAATCTGTTATTGTAAATGATTTGTTAGTAGTGCATGAAGATCATGTTAATCTGGTATCTGTTCGTAGACTTGCTAAGGATAATAAAATCAAAGTTTTTTTTATGAACATTGTTGCTATCTTTAGGATTACTCACAAGGAGAATATTGGTTACTAACTATACTTCTGTTGTGGTTTCACTAGGTCTCTTAAGGTGTGTATGAATAGTCATGATGCTATTAATTTGTGGCATAGGTTAGGACACTCTATTGATAATGCTTTAAATGTTTTACAAACTGAGTTAAAATTTAATTTTCAATTTCCATCCCTCTAAAGTTTGTCATTGGCCAAACAATACAGGAAACCTTTTCCTTTAAGTGACCATAAATCAAAAAATATAGGTGATCTCATACATATTGACGAGTTGGGTCCCTATAAAGTTAAAAGTAAAGAATGTTTTAAATATTTTTTAACACTTATTAATGATTATACTAGAGCTGTTTGGATTTTTTTTTAATGAAAACAAAGGATGAGGTTTTCTATAATATTGAAATCTTTTTTAAACTTATTAAAATCAATTTAGTTACAATATTAAGATTGTTAGGAGTGATAATGGTGTCTTACATCAAACCTCTTGCACATACACTCCAAAACAAAATGTTGTTGTGGAGAGAAAACATAAGCATCTATTAAATGTTGCTAAATCTCTACTTTTTCAATGGGGTATTCCTCTTTCTTTTTGGTCCGAGTGTATTCTAATTGATGCATACCTTATTAACAGGACTCCATCATTTGTGTTAGAAGGAAAAACCCCTTATGAGTGCTTATTTTGTTTTAAACTCTCATTATCACATTTAAGGACTTTTGGGTGTTTATGTTTTAGTTCTATTTTAAATGCGACACATAAGTTTGAAAAAAGAGCTGAAAAATGTTTTTTCTTAGGATATTCAAACAAAAAAAAGGGTTATAAGTTGTGTTTATATACTAAAAAAAATAATTTTTCTAGAGATGTAAAGTTCTATGAAAACATTTTTCTTTTTAAAAATAATGTTTAATTAAATGATTTTGATTCCAATATTGATGTTTCTGTTAACAACATGAATTTTTTTTTATTTGTATGATGATGATTTTTCCAAAGTGTCCTTAAAATGATTTAGGTCCCAATGATGAATTGAGGGTAACAAATGATCACTCTAGTGAGGATCAGCCACCTAGTAGAAACTATAGAACTATTGATGATTAAGTTGTGTCACTTACTTCCAGTTCTCTTGATGACACTAGTGAGATAGATCAGCCTAGGGTTGAATATGAAAATAATAGTAACTCTGAGGGCAACTCAAATCAAACTCCTCTTAGGAGGTCTTCTAGGGCGTCTACTTTACCAGAAAAACTAAGTGATTTTGTTGTTGAAGAAAAAGTAAAATATGGTTTTAAAAAAGTAGTTAACTATTCAAATTTGTTCGTTGATAATTTTCTTTTGTACGTCTGAATAAACAGTAGAGTCTAGAACTTATCAAGAGGCTGCAACTGATTCTAACTGGATTAGTGCAATGAATGTGAAATGAGTGCACTATATAGGAATAATACATGGAATCTTGTTGATTTTGCCTAAAGATAGAAAAGCTATTAGGTGTAAGTGGGTATATAAAATTAAATATTAAGCTAATGGTGAAATTGATAGATATAAGACTAGATTAGTTGCGAAGGGTTATAACTAACGAGAAGGTGTAGATTTTGATGAGACCTTCTCTCCGGTCGTTAAGATGGTTACCGTTAGGTGTGTAATTACTTTAGCTGTTGAAAATGATTAACCATTTTTTCAATTAGATATTATCAATGCTTTTTTATATGGTGAATTAAATGAGGATGTTTATATGAAATTGCATGGGGGTTATTTCTCTAAAAATGATACCCGTGCGTGCAAACTTGTTAAATCCTTATATGGTTTAAAGTAAGCTTCTAGAATGTGGAATGCGAGACTTGTTAGTGCTCTATTAAATATGGGTTTTGTCCAGTCAACATGTGATAATTCCTTATTTGTTAAAAATAATAACTCTGTGTTTATTGTGTTATTGACATATATGGATGATATTGTGTTAACCGGAAGTAATGTTAATACCGTTGAAGAAATAAAAGAAATGCTAAGGTCAAACTTTCTGGAAGTCATTAGTGTTTTCGTGGAAGTTTCTTTGTTTTCCAGAGAAATGGTAAAGGGGATTAGGGTAAATTATACTCTTTGGACAATGATATATATAACCGGCAAAAATATGCTATAATTAAAACTATAGTTGTAAGGGTGGTTATTTTCCTATAATATATTTGCTTAAATTTATTTTTTCGTAACATTGTTTTGAGTTTGCATAGCGAGATTTAAACTAGGTCTTTAGCATGATTATGTTCTAATTTTTATTTAATTTTTGTTAACAAGATTTATTTAAGATTTTTTTCCAAAATATGTAATAACATCTTTTTGCAGTTTTATAGTTATCTTCCTCTTAATCACCTGAAAAGATGTATAGGAGAGATTGGCATAATTATTATTACGGTGAGGATTGAGTTAAGGACGAGTGGAATGAGGGAGAAATGAAACTTCCATGATGCGTAGATTGAATGTCCATGTCCAATCAATTGATGGATCAAGAGGCTAATCTCTCTTGTATGGGTAAGTAGTTAATAGAAAGTCATCACGTCCAATAATTTATAACCAATTTCAAATCTCATCTTGCGCGATTGTTAATTATTTTCTACAATATGGTAGGTGGTGATCATTTTTTCTATGTTACGTAGTATCTTTCTACAAAATTTTCTTACCGCACATTTCCTCCATTTCACTCACTTCTTACTTCCTTTCATACATTACTTTTTTAGGTTTTAAAAAGAGGAGCCAGTAGAACCATCATCTTCATCATTAACTTACCACATGGAAAAAATAAGAAAAATGATTAAGAAACAAATAGAAGGGTTAATATTCATTATCTTTTAGTTGACAATTTCAATCATCTAACAAGCACGGCAAAATCACTAAATTGTGTAATTTCCTAGTAAATCCGAGATTTTATTTTGATTTATTTATGATAGATGTTGAATCGAATTTGAAGTCAAAGATATTGATGCCCTAAATTGTTCAATAGAATTGAGATCTCAATTTCTAATGCCACTAGATGATCAATCTTAGTTTTATTTTTAAGAAATGATGTCATTTGCATGCATGTTTTTTTTAACTTATTTTTAATCATTAGTGATACTTCTAAAAATCAACTTTTATAAAGAAAAAACATTTAATACTTAAAAGTTTTTAAAACATAAAACATAAAAGAAATAGAAAGAAACAATAATTACGAAAACAATATATTAAAATATCTTTTAAACGACTTTGAAAATGAGAAATTATAATATTGTTGGGTTTGCCAAATAATTCACCGGGTGAAAAGGACTATATGGCAAAAAAATGTTAAGGAATAAAATGAAATAAATAATAGAAAATTGACTGCTGGCAGGTGTGAAGTTATGTGCCTGCTGGGGCGCAAACTGTATGGGGCAATGCCTATTTTGGGAAAATAATAACAATAAAAAAAGGTCAAAGGTCACTAATGTAATTTCGTAGGTCAAGATGATTATTTTCTGACACCTAAAAAGGACGGGAGTGATGGTAAAGAATTAAGATCCTATGATTAAAAGTTTGAAAGCTGACTTACGAGTTTTCTTATGGTGATGGATTTCCTCTTCTTGATGGTGTTCTTAGGCCTGTAAACGAATCGAACGCTCGATGAACTTTTCGCGAACCGTTCGGCGGGAAGTTCGTTTATATTCGTTTATTTAATAAACGAACGAACATGAACAAAAAAATTGAGTTCATTTAATTAAACGAACAAACATGAACACATGTTCCGTTCGTTCATTTATGTTCATGAACGTTCGTTTATTTATGTTCGTTTATGTCTGTTTATATATGTTCGTTTATGTATTAATAGAAAATAATTAAATATTATCTAGATAGGTCATCTACTTAAAGGTTTTATATTTGTTATTTTGTGTTCATTTTAGTATTTTCATTTAAGTTCGTTTATATTTGTTTGTGTTTATTCACATTTGTTTATGTATGTTCGTTTATCTTTGTTCAGTTATGTTCGTTTAGATTTTAAACAAACGAACATAAATGTCCATTTTTAAATAAACGAACACCAACATAAATATTTGTTCGATTAAGTGTTCGTGTTTTTTTAAAGTTAAATGAATGAACACGAACATGCCCTTGTTCGTGTTCATTCGATTCGTTTACAGGCTTTCATTATTTACATTGATGAATACATCGTTCTCAATATGTAGGTTTTGCCGATTTTATTTGTGTTCGTGAACACATTAATTTCCTTAATGAACGAACACGAATATAAAATTTCGTTCGTTAACTGTTCGTGAACACATTATTTTCTTAATAAACGAACATAAACAAGGCCTTGTTCGTGTTCGTTCGGTTCATTTACAGCCCTAGGAGTTCTAAGTCAGCCAGTCCTATAGTATCAAAAACTCAAAATCAGTATGGACGATTGACCTCCCATTTCAGAAAGACTCACCATGTTATTATGGTATTATGAGAGTTTCAAACACTGTTAAGAAACAAGATAGTTTTCATGATTTTCCCAATTTTTTAATTTGTGACTTGTGTGGCTGTTGTTTAATATAAGAAAATATGAAAGATGGACAATGATGAAAACTGAAAAGGATGCCAACAATGCAATTTTCCAATCTCAATATGATATCTGTTGCGCTGTTCAACCAGCATTAGTTAATATTTATATTCTTATAACGTATTGACTAAGTTACTTCATGGCCAAAAAAGAGAGGAGTTGAATTGACCTTCATTTTAAGTTAATATGTTCTTCAAAGCATTAGTTTTTTTTAATTGAGGGAAGACTTTTTCTAATTAACTGCATAACCAGTTGTATTGTAAAGCTTCATTACTAAATAAACAACTTTGAAATGTTCAGTGATTTCTTGTAGCATCGTTTCAAAGTAACGTGCGTAATGTTGCGTTTTGATGATGTGCGATGTGGGAGCCTCTTTATATCTTGGGTCGCAAATGTCATACTTTTTAATATTTAATAAATAAATATTTCTTTAGATCATAGAATGAATACAAGGATTCTAATTATAACATGTTAAATGTTAGATAGTGATTAGTGTAAGAGAATATTGCTCATAATTGAATACAATACAAAAGAAAATAAATTCAGTAAGGCTAGTCTAGGTACAAGTTAGAATTGAAATAATAAAACAACAGAAACATAAATGTTTGACATGTTTCCTTAAACAAGATGTGTTCATGTATCTATCTATCATATGTGTCTGACTGTCTGTGATTCGCTCACGGTACAACAGTGAGTTATACCGTCTCTCATCTAAGCTGCACGTTTCTCGTGTTTTCGCTTTCTAATTTGATCATTCAACGCTAGTGTTGGTGAATGTGGCCACAGAAGAACTGGCTTCGGTGCTGGTATCTGGTCCCGAGCAGTACATGGCCACTGGCATCCTCGTCGGGAGATTTGGGAGCGCACCTTCAAACTTGAGCACCTGAAGTGCTTGCCCGATAGACGGTCTCATGGTCCAGTCAGGGTGCGCACACCATAACCCGACCATCATCAAACACACAACTTGTTCGGCATCAAATGCCGAGCCCAAACCCGGGTCCACACCCGAAAGCAGCTCACCTTTTCCAAACAAATCCCAAACCCACTGCACCAAACTCACATTAGAGTTCCAACAAAAATCAATAGCCTTTCGCCCGCACACGATCTCCAATATAACCACACCAAAGCTATAAACATCTGACTCTTTACTAGCCTTCCCGGTCGATATGTACTCAGGAGACATGTAGCCAAGGGTCCCGGCTATGACCGTTGTTCGCTGACCCAACTCATGTTCCACAAATCGAGCAAGTCCAAAATCCCCGAGCTTCACGTTAAACCCTGAATCAAGCATGATGTTACTCGGTTTAATATCCCGATGCACCACACATTGCTCCCACTCTTCGTGTAAATAGAGTAAAGCCGAAGCTAAACCCGTAGCAATTTTGTACCTCACCGGCCACTTAAGTGGACTCTTTTTACCAAACAGGTGCGCATCGAGACTGCCATTTGGCATGTACTCGTACACGAGCAAGAACTGAGTCTCGTCATGGCACCAACCGACGAGTTGTACCAAGTTTCTGTGTCGTAACCGGCTATTAATCTTCACTTCAGTCATGTACTCTTTCTTCCCCTGCTTAGACCCTTGTGAAATTTTCTTGACCGCGACCGGGATGCCTTGACAAGGCAAGAAGCCCTTGTAAACCGCACCGAACCCGCCCTCACCCAACTTCTGGTTAAAGTTGTTGGTGGCCACAATAAGATCATTATAAGAAAATCTCTTAGCCGATCCGCTTTGGAGATCATCGTTTAACGATGTTAACGAGACCGTCTCAAGCGATTCTTGTGTTCGTGTTATGCAAATTATAATGCATGTTATAACGACACCGATGAATATAACCACAAGCGGGACGGCTAATCCCACTATCAACTTCCATTTATTTGTTTTATGTTCTTTCTCATGGTATGTGTTCAAACTTGAACTAAACTCCCAGTATTGTAATATGTGTTTCTCCACATAAGTACCCGTGGCAGCCGAGAACCCGATCGTGACCCACTCGGGAACAACTTCCCGGAGATCGACTTGATACGAAAGGCTCGTGTTTCCAGCACCATAGCTCCAAGTCAGGTCCAGAATCTTGGTGGTACCATTGTAAGAAACCCAACAATCTATAGGATCTCCACTGCGCTCGCTGGCATTCCAAGCAGTGTAATTAGCGGACTGAAGCGAGTTCTTGTTAATGCCCACGTGTTGGACCGGTGGGTCCCATCCTTTGTTCGGAAAAGAGTCGAACTCAATGAAAATCATTTGAATTCTGTCGGAACCGGTGTCTGTTTTATTGAACAGGCCCAAGAATCCAGCAGCCGAATTGGGTGGGATTGGAAAGCCATCGGGTGCAAGAAAGAAAGCGATCCCATCACCGTAGGTTGTTGAATTCAACGTGTTAATGATGAATGTGAAGTGTGTGGTGAAATCGGTTAAGTTCCCGGTTTTCTTGTCCCAAATGTGGACAGGCTGTGCATAACTAGCGTGACCGACACGAGTGAAGTCATTGACATCGTTGAAGTGTATGGCTCCATCTCTAGCTGCAGCATCGCCCAAACAGACTATATCGGTTTCATTGGAATCAAAACTCGTGATCTCGAAACGTAACGAGTTCGAGTAAGGCAAGAACAATAGCAATAAGGAAGAACATGCAACAAGAATGAATGAAGACGAAAAAAAGATAGCCATGATTAAGGTATTCTATGTAACTTGCTTCTAAATAGGTAGAAAATAACATCACTCAAAAACTATAATGTGAACATATTGGGTGGTGGGTCCACATGGAGTAAACCTATTGGTTAATATCATATGAAGATCTTCCGTCTTTAAGACTTTAGAAGATTATAATATAAAGTTGTAAGATAACTCCATCTTGACTTGACCTGATATAAACAAAAGATGAAACAGTCGTTGACACAGGAAAGCACACCGTTTTTTCGTGGGAGCTTAAGTATTCGTCATTCCCGTTAGTAATACTTAAATACTAATTGTGGTGGAATCATTCAAAACAAAGACACTTAGCTTTAACTATTAATAATTAGTGACTCCTTCAAACTGTTATCCCAATAAGATTCACTGCTATAGCTTAACTGCAACTAGTGTTGTAGAACTCGTTAGATCGGACAGTGGGGTAGGAACTAATGATTAATCGGATTGAAATTTATATGTAATTTTTCAAATATACATATAGATACCAAATTTTATTTTTATATATTCTTTTAGTATTGACCTTTTTTGATAAAAATAGGGATTAACCAACGACCAGTCGGTGGACTACCAACTACCGATTGATCGACGACGTCTAGACGAGATTTTTACAATCATTTATTACAAGTCTATCACAAGTGATTGGAATTAAGGATAGATAATAACATTTTTCTTCAATGCATTAACCAGTTTAAAAGTAAATTAACTTCCAAAACTAGAAATTAACTAATAATGTTAAAAATTAGTTTGCTAACTTAAGATTGATAAAAAGAAATGTAAATTTTTTTTAGATTACATATCTTGATTTCAAAAGATTCACATTTAACAAGATGGTTATAAAAACCAAAATAGAAAATAATCATGGGTTTAAAAGTTACAAGATCAAACCTTTTTAACACGATTTCTGACTAAAATGGGTACATTTAATCCTAAGCAAGCTGATCAACAACAATAGCTTGTGGAAAACACTGGTTCAAGCTCTAGACTACAAAATTGACAAAGATGATCCTTGTTTGCAAGTATGCATGGTGTATATCACACCATTCATCTCAAAAGCATGGCCTCGTGCTTCTCATCTAATAAAATATTAGAGCTCTTGTGCCACGATGTAAACTCCTTGTTGCATCTCCGAATGGATTATGAAGAAAATGCAACCCGCTAACAATTCCAATGGATATCCAGAGTCATTAAAACCAATGTGAAAATTATGCAAGTCGGATCATCGTTTGCATATTTCTCACGTGGCTCTAATGCCTCAGGATATACATCAGAGTTGTGAGCGGGTTGGACTTTCTTCATGATCCTTTGGAGATACAACAGGGAGTCAACCCATGATGAAAAGCAAGAAACTATAATTCTTTTAAATTTCGCTTTTAAGATTCCAAAGGAATGAAAAAATCTAATATTCTAATTCTAACTTCAACCCATGATTCAAACATTCAAAACTCCAACAAATAGTTAAAGAAATCTCATATCAAATGTACCGAAACTAGCGTCCGAGCTTTCTCAACAACCATTTCTTCCGTAATGAAGCATCCAAGGCTAAAAACGTCTTTGCTTTCTTCTCGTCTTCAAGAATATCACAACCATCCAACAAAAGATCATCATCTATGTTGGGTATAGCTTGAAGTGCATCTACTGCGGTTTCTATTGGACTATAATGCCTCTCGGTTTTCCAGTTCACCAGCTTTGAAACTACATTTGCCATATCTGTAAAAGCTTCATTTATATCATCACTTTGTTTTTTTTGCACTTTCCCACCATGTTCTAAGCATAATGGCGTCTTTTTTACCCTTTTCTTATTGCCGGTTGTCACAGGTTCTTTAGGTCGGGTTTGAGGATTTTCAGCAATTGGAATAATATCTGAATTTGCTGTTATGTCGGTTGTCCAATTACTATTATGTTTTTCTTCGGAAAATAACCCATTGTTACATTGTGCTACAAAATAGATTAAAACATAACTTACTAAAAATGACAAAAATAATAAGTTCCTAAAAACAAAAACATAAAAAAGACCATTGTCACAAAAATAAAGCATACCAATACAAGTAATATTTTTTCAAACTTTAAAAATTACCATGAATTCAAATGAAAAATGCATACCTGTATTTGAGACGGTAACAGTGCTGGCCAAGTGTGTCTTATACCGGCCTTCAGAGCTATTTCGACCAAAAACGATACACAGCTTATGGTAATTAGGCACAGTTTTAACTCTGTAAGATCTTGAATCGGGATGTGCCTGCATACATTTTCAACTTTTAGAAAAATAATATAGCAAAACCCAATCAAGGTAAGCTGCAATATGAATGCTTACTTCAATGTAAGCATCCCAAACATGATCTTCGGCTGCCACCAATTCCCGTTCATCATCCCATGAAAATCCCTCTACCCCTAAAAGGGTATTGATGTCCTTATACTGTTTCTTCAAATGTTTGTATCGATTTTTCAAAACATCTTTGTCATGGTTAGAAGTGAAATTGTCATTAAATGACTTGACCGTGTTAATCCAAGCCTGAGCCATAAATGTTTGCCCATTTCTGTTGCCTCTATTAACCTGGTCTAGCAATAACTCAATCAAATAACAGTCCATTGGTGGAGTCCAATGTGTTCGCGACCGATCACCACCTACAAAAAATATAACAAATTATTTTTAGTCTTCTAAAAATAAACATTTTTGTTAAAAAGTTCACTTACCAGTCTTGGATCCTAGATCTTCATCCAAGTTATTACTTTGAGATTTATCAATGACGCCACTTCCAAAATTTGACTCCAAATCTTTATAATTTGGCAAAGATTTTGCTCTATACGATCGTGACTGTGGATGAGCCTGAAAGCAAACCATAAATGAATAATGATTGTTATAACTTATAAATGTTAAATAATCAATGTAATACCTTTATGTAAGCATCCCAAACTTCATCGTTAGCAGCTACCTTTTGCTGCTTTGCATCCCACGAAAAACCATCTTGTTTGAGTAAAACCATTATATCGGTATAATACTTGAACAGTTTCTTGTATCTATGTCTCAAAATCCTTTTCGTATGTTGGGGCCCAAATTTCTCATTGAAGGAATTGAGCATCTCAGTCCATGCTTCTTTGGTGTATGAATTATTATTATTACTATTAAGTTTATTGCCTTTTTCTTGCTGGCCTAAAAGCAAATCGGTGAAAAACCGATCCATGGCTAATGTCCATTCTGTCCTTAACCGATCAGTAGTTGAAGGAGTTGGAGTTCCTAGCCCATCGCCTTCAAAACAGAAAATCATATGGTGACAAATACTTCACAGTATTTTCATATTTCATAACAATATTTTTTGATAATATGGTTTACGATAGATAAAAAAAACACACCTAAATTCACTCCAGGGACTTCATCATCAATATCAATATCATGACTAGAACGACTATATCTTCCATCAGCAGTTGTATACCCATATATCAAACATAAATCACCGAAATTCTGCACTGATTTTGTCTTGTATGATCGTGCATCTGGATGAGCCTATATATACTCACCATAATAAGCAGAAATATAATTATACTATTAAAAAATTGTTTTTTATAACTTGGTATGCACCTTGATGTAAGCATCCCAAAAATAGTCCTCTGCAACCACCATACTTCGAGCTTCGTCCCATGAAAAGCCACCTTGGCCAAGCATACTTTTAATATCATTGAACTGCTTCCACAGATTTGTATAACGACTTTTCAGCGCATCCTTATCATACTGTGATCCAAATTTTGCATTAAAGACAAGAAGCATATCATTCCAAGCTTGTTTCTTGAACGTATGCCCAACCCTATTGCCTTTTTGCATATGCTCCAACATTAGGTCTACAAAATACCGCTCCATCGATGGAGTCCAGTAAGTTCTTGATCGGTCATTGCCATTGGGAATTTGACTACCCATTGTCCCAAGTAAAAATATGATCAAACTATGTATCTGCAAAAAGTTAACCTTATCATTTCAAGTAGGAAAAACAATAGTATTACAGGTCCCATGAAACCGCACAAGATCAAAACCAAAAACCTTAATACAATATCCGAATGTAGATATTTCTCTCTTACATTTGATTCATTAACAAATTCAGCTATTCCCAAGGCTTTAAACCTTCTTAAGATGACGCCTTTGTGTTTTGACCAGGTATTGGTGATTAAAAGCCTAATTTTTAATACTTTTAGACTTGTTTACAAAAGTGTGCTCGAGGAAAGAAGCGACTAGGGGTGCAAGAAAACGAGCCGAGCTGCTCGCGAGCTACTCACGCTCGAATCGATAAAAAATTTAAAACAAGCCGAGCTTTTTCAAGCTTAAGTCAAGCCAGAGCCTCACATAAAAGCTCTTTTAGTTATCGAGCCCAAGCTCAATCCTTATATAGGAAGCTTGTTTAGGCCCATCGAGCCTTAACGAGCCTTATGTATTTTTAAGTTTTACCTCTTTTGGGCTTATATGTACTAATTTTACACTGCACAGCTGAGGTCGAGCCGCGCTTAGGCTCATTTAAGGTTTCCTCAAAATATATAAAAACAAATTAAAAAAGGGATAAAAATAAACGAGCCGAGCCCAAGCTTGAAAAAAATAACAACGAGCCGAGCTCAAGCTTTAGAAAAAAAGCTCCAAACTAGCCGAGCTCGAGCTCTCAAAAGTAAAAACAAGGCGGGCTTAAGGCCTAATTGAGGCGGCTTGGAACGAAAACAAGTAGAAGCTGGTGATACAATATCATATGCATGATGTATTACTGTATTATCTTTTGATTCAATTAAACATGCAGTAACTGTAAAAGAAGCCTACTCTAGAACTAATTAATTAATTAATGCATCACAAAATTCTAATAGCAAATCGATGAATCGGTTAGATCTAAAGCTAAATCACAAATACTCTGCACAGATACAATTTGACGCTCAATAAGCTCGAAAGAAGAATCAAAGAAATAATAATAAATAAATACTTACAAATGAAATGATGGTGTTTTGTTTGTGGATGAAAGGAGCGATTGGGGGAAGTGTAACCCTAGACCGGAATAAGGTAAAACGGTGTTTGGATACGAAGCCTGCCACAAGGTAAGTAAGTTGGTGTGTTCGGTTATATTAGAGTATGTGGTATGGTGGAATTAGGGTTTAGTTGGGCTAGCCAAAGTATTTAATTAACTGAGTTAATGGTCATTTTCGTCCCCATGGTTTGTTACTTTCGTCACTTCAGTTCAAAGTTTGAAATTTTGTCAATTTAGTCCTTATAGATTTAAACATTAGCCAACTACGCCTCTCGTCTAACGGCATCCAACAATGCCGTTAGTTTAAGTGGTATTTTTGTCTTTCTCTTGTTTATTTATAGTTAATGGTCATTTTCGTCAATGTGTTTTCATACTTTTGCTACTTCAGTCCAAATCATGAAATTTTGTCAATTTACGTTAATATAAAGTAAATATACCTAATAAAAACAAAACCAAAATAACAAATATACCCTACATGCAAAGAAGTAGCATACATAAAAACAACATTTCCAACATCCTATATGCCCATTTTAACCTTTAACACACTTAAATACAGCTTTACATACGTGCCACATCTAAAAAAAACTATTTACACACAAAACGGTTTACAACTTACAATCCACTCGAAAGGTACATGAAAATTTACAATAGATATAGTTCCACAATCCACTTATAGACCTTATTTAAACATGTTGGAGACATCAAAACATATGGGTATAAGGGCCTGTTTGTTTATATCTGAATGGAACCATTTAGATGGAAACATTTGTTTCATTAAGACAACAGTTTGTTTGGTTCCAGATATAAAAGCATCTGAATAGGTAAAATTAGGTATGAATCAATCAGATTTATGTTGTTGAATGGGATAGAGACTAATTCAGCTCTGACTCATTCAGATTTGAATGAACCAGGCAACCCCTAAGTCGAAGTTGGATAAGTAAATGGTAAAAACATGTTAGTTACAAAATTTCTAGTTTACCAATAATAACTACGCACGATGTATGATGTATTCATATGATTCATATTGAGTAGGAATTTGACCTCCAAAACAATATTGTGAGTATTATTACGTACGACAAACCCTAATAACAAACGAAATTAAGCGTATGAAATTCTTGTGTGTGTCAAGTATCAAATGATAAACGTGTCAAGAAATTGCAAAACACGTCAGAGGTTCATAGAGTATTGCTGCTACAAAATAAGGGACTAAAACTGACTTATATAAAAATGTACTATAGCATTAATTTTGCAATTATATATAGTATAATATAATGGGGTATTGTTAATAACTTTGAAAATATTTGATGTTCACTTGATGTGTTTAAATTTTAAATTAGGGGGGGGGGGGGGGGGACTAGGAAACCTGCCAAATAGAAATATTCTTGGTCACACATGCTTTTAGTGTTAACATAACACTAACTTTTGTTGAATTCTCATCAACTCAGGTGGTGCAAAGTCCACCATTGTTGAAAAGCAAGTTGGTTATTTGCACGGTTTTCTTGTAATGAACGCTGCTTGATACACGTTTATGCATAAATTTTATTACGTTTAAGTATTACTTAATTAAAATGGGGGTAAATATTGAGAGTAAGATGTGAAAGGTTTATGAAAAATGGTGATAAATTTGAAAATGATGATTTTTAATTAAATTTAAGACATGTGGATGGATAGCCTATTGTGCATGCTGTCAACCATATGTTAACATCAAGTTGCACTTTAAGTTCGGTTTGTTAAATAAGTGGCCATTTTTAGTGATTAAAGTAGTATTTAAATAAAGATAAAATAGTAATCATGTATCATAAATATGGTCAGACCATTGCTGTCAATTGTCAATACAACTTTATGAATTGAAGTACCTGAGTTTTACATGAATCTTTGGTAGAAATGTATGTAATTTTAGTTGCTTAAACTCAAATGACCCTTAACTTTTTAACCTTGTAGACGATTGTTGGATTAAGACTTGAGAGAAAATTGTCACACCCCAACGAAAATGTCAGAGGGTGAACTGATTGCTCACAGCTCACAAAACACTATCATACAATATTTATGATAATATCTAAATTATTTTATTAAATCAACCAAGTAAACATTGTTTCAAATCAAACACAATAATCTAAAAGAAAAATAAAACATCCAAACTTGTGTTTTTATTAAATAACCTAAGTCCAAACTATGTCTCCAAATCTTCACTTCAACCATATATATAACCTGCAATATACGTACAAAATACGATAGGTTTGTGAACATAAAGTTGAGTAAGTAATCACCAGGTGATAACAATTATAATATACAAGAAAGATTCAAATCAATATTACGAGTATCAACGATTAAATAATAAGCAAATATTTGTTGTCGTTTGGCCACGACTCATGACCACGGTCGACAGCTATTAAGACATAATAAATACAAATAACTGTATCGGTTGGCTTTGGTTAAATGAACACCATCGATGACTAGTAAGACGACATATGATCACACATTAATGTGATTATGATGGACCTCTTCGAATGCGATAAATAGACAAATGAGCAAGTAAGCAAATAGCATACATGCATTCAATTGATCAACTACACACTATGTGAGATTTGAAATTGATATAATATAATATACAAAAATATTACAAGGTACGGATAAAGTCCCAATAGAGTTTAAATACAGTAAAAGATTGGGAGTGATTACTCGCCTTTCTTAATAGGTGAGAAAATATAAGTTGAAAATTAAATGGATCTCGAGTCTTTATCGCGCTGACTGATCTAACATGGATGAATCTGAAACTATAAAATAGTTAAGTAGAATTAAGACCGCGAATTAAGCCGCTAGAATTAGGTCAAACGGATATATAAAACTCAAGATATGAAATATTTAATGTTGAAGCAAGCTGGTAGTATTCAGAATCCGAATTTTGAATCTGGAGTCGGGTTCTGACCAGTATACTCAAAATGTCAAAACAAACATAAAAGTTTTCTGGCCCGAAAGCTAATTTTAACCAAAATCAGTAGTAATCGATAATTATAAAAACTGACTTTTATAACCCCTAAACGGACCGGGATCAAATTGACCCACGAAACTCCATAAATCATAAATTGTTGAGGGATTTTGTTAGTTAGATAAAAATAAAACTTTTATCAACAGACAACTTACCTGGAAAGATTAAGGAACGATGAGAAAATACGAGTCAATAAGTCTTGAAGCACCAAAGCCAAACCGAAGATGAAAGTCTTGAAGAAGGACACAATATACACCAAGATAATTCAGACATAAATGATGTAGGCTGAGTTGCAGGAAATGTTTAAGGTTTATGAGACTTTAGTTTATATAGTAAAACCCTAAACTCGTTTTTAATAAACGAGTTTGGTAATGGGTTCGGTTAAGGAAAAAGAATAATCTATAAATGATGAAATTGAGCCCAATAACTAACAAAATTTGTTTATAACTTCAATGAGATGAACTTGGACATGTTACAATACCATATAACATTTCTTGTAGTATAATTTTCGTGATTTAACTAAAAAAGAAAACGCTTTGGTGATAAACCGAACTTTTAAACGATTCTAGTATGCACAGAGGGTTCCCCGCGTCGCGTGGCCTACTAGATGTTAGATTCGATTAAAAAAATTAATAATTATTGGAACTTTTTATTATTATTAAATTTTCTTAATTTTGGAACTTTTTTATTCAAAAAAAAAAAGTTAACATGCACAAGAGTTTAAATGCACCCTTTTTTACTCAATGTTAGATGTTAGATTCGATTAAAAAAGTCAATAATTAAGTCAAAAGTCAAAAGGTAAAGGAGATCAATGTACAAACACATATCACAAATTTACAATCACACTTTAGATGAAAAAAATAACGAAATTTAAATTAAATGTTGCCTGCAATCCTGGTAACGCAGCTTTACTGACGCTTTTAAATTGATAAAGATGCCACACCAATTTCACATTTTCACTAGCATCTCACCCACCAACTCTGCACCCCCCTCCTCCTTTTTTCTTTTGCTTTATATTGTTGTCTCTCCACATCCACATAGGAGGAGAGGGGGGGGTGCCGAGTTGGTGGGTTAGATGCTAGTGAAAATGTGAAATTGGTGTGGCGTCTTTATCAATTTAAAAGTGTCAGTGAAGCCGTCTTACCAAGATTGCAGGCAACATTTAATTTGAATTTCGTTATTTTTTTCATCTAAATTCTAAAGTGTGATTGTAAATTTGTGATATGTGTCTGTACATTGATCTCTTTTACCTTTTGACTTTTGATTTAATTATTGATTTTTTTAATCGAATCTTACATCTAACATTGAGTAAAAAAGGGTGCATTTAAACTCTTGTGCATGTCCTTAACTTTTTTTTTTAATAAAAAAGTTCTAAAATTAAGAAAATTTAATAATAATAAAAAAGTTCTAATAATTATTAATTTTTTAATCGAATCTAACATCTAGTAGGCCACGCAACGCGGGGAACCCTCTATGCATACCAGAATCGTTTAAAAGTTCGGTTTATCACTAAATCGTTTTCTTTTTTAGTTAAATCACGAAAATTAAGCTACAAGAAATGTTATATGGTATTGTAGCATGTCCAAGTTCATCTCATTGAAGTTATAAACAAATTTTGTTAGTTATTGGGCTCGATTTCATCATTTATTGATTATTCCTTTTCCTTAACCGAACCCATTACCAAACTCGTTTATTAAAAACGAGTTTAGGGTTTTACTATATAAACTAAAGTCTCATAAACCCTAAACATTTCCTGCAACTCAGCCTACATCATTTATGTCTGAATTATCTTGGTGTATATTGTGTCCTTCTTCAAGACTTTCATCTTCGGTTTGACTTTGGTGCTTCAAGACTTATTGACTCGTATTTTCTCATCGTTCCTTAATCTTTCCAGGTAAGTTGTCTTTTGATAAAACTTTTATTTTTATCTAACTAACAAAGTCCCTCAAACAATTTTATTGATTTATGGAGTTTCGTTTGATCCTGGCCCGTTTAGGGTTATAAAAGTAAGTTATTTATAATTATCGATTAATACTGATTCTGGTTAAAATTAGCTTTCGGGTCAGAAAACTTTTATGTTTGTTTTGACATTTTGAGTATACTGGTCAGAACCCGACTCCAAATTCAAAATTCGAATTCTGAATTGTACTAGCTTGCTTCAATATTAAATATTTCATATCTTGAGTTTTATATATCCGTTTGACCTAATTCTAGCGGCTTAATTCTCGGTCTTAATTCTACTTAACTATTTTATAGTTTCAGATTCATCCGTGTTGGATCAGTCAGCGCGTTAAAGACTCGATATTCGTTTAATTTTCAACTTATATTTTCTCACCTATTAAGAAATGCGAGTAATCACTCCCAATCTTTTACTGTATTTAAACTCTATTGGGACTTTATCCGTACCTTGTAATATTTTTGTATATTATGTTATATCAATTTCAAATCTCATATATTGTGTAGTTGATCAATTGAATGCATGTATGCTATTTGCTTACTTGCTCATTTGTCTATTTATCGCATTCGAAGAGGTCCATCATAATCACATTAAAGTGTGATCATACGTCTTCTTACTAGTCATCGATGGTGTCCATTTAACCAAGGCCAACCGACACAGCTATTTGTATTTATTATGTCTTAATAGCCATCGACCGTGGTCAAGAGTCGTGGCCAAACAATAACAATTATTTGCTTATTATTTAATTGTTGATACTCGTAATATTGATTTGCATCTTTCTCGTATATTATAATTGTTATCACCTGGTGATTACTTGCTCAACTTTATGTCGACAAACCTATCGTATTTTGTACGCATATTGCAGGTTATATATATGGTTGAAGTGAAGATTTGGAGACGTAGTTTGGACTTAGGTTATTTAATAAAAGCACAAGTTTGGATGTTTTATTTTTCTTTTAGATTATTGTGTTTGATTTGAAACGATGTTTACTTGGTTGATTTAATAAAATAATTTAGATATTATCATAAATATTGTATGATAGTGTTTTGTGAGTTGTGAGCAATCAGTTCACCCCCTGACATTTTCGTTGGGGGGTGACAATTTTCTCTCAAGTCTTAATCCACCAATCGTCTACAAGGTTAAAAAGATAAGGGTCATTTGAGTTTAACCAACTAAAATTACATACATTTCTACCAAAGGTTCATGTAAAACTCAGGTATTTCAATTCATAAAGTTGTATTGACAATTGGCAGCAACGGTCTGACCATATTTATGATACATGATTACTATTTTATCTTTATTTAAATACTACTTTAATCACTAAAAATGGCCACTTATTTAACAAACCGAACTTGAAGTGCCACTTGATGTTAACATATGGTTGGCAGCATTCACAGTAGGCTATCCATCCACATATCTTAAATTTAATTAAAAATCTTCATTTTCAAATTTATCACAATTTTTCATAAACCTTTCACATCTTATTCTTAATATTTACCCCTCTTTCAATTAAGTAATACTTAAACGTAATAAAATTTATGCATAAACGTGTATCAAGCATTCATTACAAGAAACCGTGCAAATAACCAACTTGCTTTTCAACAATGGTGGACTTTGCACCACCTGAGTTGATGAGAATTCAACAAAAGTTAGTGTTATGTTAACACTAAAAGCATGTGTGACCAAGAATATTTCTATTTGGCAGGTTTCCTAGTCCCCCCCCCCTAATTTAAAATTTAAACACATCAAGTGAACATCAAATATTTTCAAAGTTATTAACAACACCCATTATATTATACTATTTATAATTGCAAAACTAATGCTATAGTACATTTTTATATAAGTCAGTTTTAATCCCTTATTTTGTAGCAGCAATACTCTATAAACCTCTGACGTGTTTTGCAATTTCTTGCCACATTTATCATTTGATACTTGACACACACAAGAATTTCATACGCTTAATTTCGTTTGTTATTAGGGTTTGTCGTACGTAATAATACTCACAATATTGTTTTGGAGGTCAAATTCCTACTCAATATGAATCATATGAATACATCATACATCGTGCGTAGTTATTATTGGTAAACTAGAAATTCGGTAACTAACATGTTTTTACCATTTACTTATCCAACTTCGACTTAGGGGTTGCTTGGTTCATTCAGATCTGAATGAGTCAGAGCTGAATTAGTCTCTATCCCATTCAACAACATAAATCTGATTGATTCATACCTAATTTTACCTATTCAGATGCTTTTATATCTGAAACCAAACAAGCTGTTGTCTTAATGAAACACATGTGTTTCCATCTAATGGTTCCATTCAGATGTAAAGAAACAGCCATTTACACCCATATGTTTTGATGTCTCCAACATGTTTAACTAAGGTCTATAAGTGGATTGTGGAACTATATCTATTGTAAGTTTTCATGTACCTTTCGAGTGGATTGTAAGTTGTAAACCGTTTTGTGTGTAAATAGTTTTTTTTAGATGTGGCATGTATGTAAGGCTGTATTTAAGTGTGTTAAAGGTTAACGTGAGCATACAGGATGTCGGAAATGTTGTTTTTATGTATGCTACTTCTTTGCATGCAGGGTATATTTGTTATTTTGGTTTTGTTTTTATTAGGTATATTTACTTTATTTTAACGTATGTTGTTACTTTGTATAGGATATGTTTTATCAAAAGATATGTTTCATAAATATTGATGATCAATGTAAATTTGGTTGTTGTAAGGATTTATTTTGACAATGCTACATTTTCAAAACTACAAATTGAACTTTGAGCCTTTTCTGATAATGGACCTTGTAACTCCAATCGAGGCCCGAGTTATGCTCATTTGAAATTTGAGCCTTTTCTGCTTAACGCCCCTTGTCGAACTGACTTAAACACACGTCTATTAACTCTTGGAACAACTCCTTATCACCTTCATTCATCCTTACGCATACTTAGCTGCTTCAAGTAATTGACATTCGTTTATTATCGTGAAAAGAAAAGCAACTTAAACATGCATAGCTTCAAGTAATCCAAAATCGACAACTATAACGTTTTGTATTAACAGGGTTCAATAGCTACTCGTTAACATAATCCATCTTATGATAACTTCCTACAAATTTTGTAGTGCAATCATAAGTTGAATAGCTGATCAGAATTTGTAAGGTTCACCACTCTTTGTAGATATTATGTGTCAGGGTCTCTACTAACTTGACGTGTGTTTCGCCTAAGCTTCTGTTTGATCACTTCCTCTTTCTTATCATAGAAATCAATCATATCTTTTAAACTTATGGCCCCAAAAAGCCATGTGTTGCTGCGTGGTGATGAGTTGGATTCTACAACCTCACGAGCTGCTTCTTCATCTGGATTGTATCTACGGTATGCACGCAATATCCTACAAAAGAAAATGCATAGAGAAACGAAGCAAATAATGCCACAGACTAGGAATAAGCCCCAGAAGTTGTTTAGAGTGAGACTTTTCCCTTCGAGTATTCTAGCTTGAGAACATAAAGTGGTCGAGAGCCATTTGTCGTGGATTCGTTGTAGGTCTCCGTTTTCAGACAGTTGGAGGATTGCAGTTGATAAATCAACTGCTAAAGGAGAGTCTCTGGGGAATGCCTGCAATCAAATTTGAATATAAAGTCAAATTCACTAAATTTTGAGTTTATATATGAGTTTGGTAAGAATTCTTGAAACATTTTGAATGAAGGATACTAAAAATAGAAAAATTTGGCTTCAAAGTTTTGGTAACCAATGGTTAAATTAAATATATATATTTTTAAAAATTTGTGGGTGGTTGCTTAACCATTTTGAATTAGGCACAAAGTGATTAAAAATCGGTCCTTTAGATTCATAGTTTGATTTCTATAAAAAGATAGCCCAAGAATTCTATTAGGATAAAAATAAAAGAAACATGAAACTGGTTGAATTCAAACACAAAATACTAGCCTCTTGGATGACAAGAGAAGGTTGTTACCATTAAACTACATCTAACTATATTGGAAATGATCAAAGTACATTTTAATTGCTTGGGTGCATTCCCTCTTGGGTCGACCCTGAGTTCTTCTTGGCATTTTTTTTTCTCTTTCGAAGTTGTTGTATAAATAGGCAATTTGCTACACTTACGAGCAAACTGATCAAGGGAGTTGGACAATGTGTTTTCTAGTTCGCTGGTGTGGCAAGTGAACTTGGATAAGGACAAAACGTGGAGTTCGTTTGTTTGACTAACGAACTCAAGCCAAAAGAAACTCTCGAGACTTCGCATAGAATCTTGACATGGAAGTGAATTCAGAAAGAAGCTCACTCATTTAACCAGCATACACAAGTGCCACGCTAGCGAACTCTAATCTTTGTTACAACAACTTTCAAACAATGCATTACAAAACCACATGTAAATTCAGAAAATTTCTAAACTCATAGAAAGGATAACTTACAAAACCCCAACCACTTTTTGTAAACTCTCGACCAACAATCCTGAACTCGCACTTGCTATAACGCATGAAGAGCTCGACATAAGGAAGTTCATCGACAATGGCAACCACGCCACCTCCTTCTGAACCTAAGTGAAGCGCGTTTAAGTATTCCGCCTCATCTCTCAAAGGTATGATCCTAGACTCCGGGATCTTGAGTTCTTGGATCAAATAATTATGAGCAAAAGTTCCTTCTTGGACTCCAATCGGTTCAGTACTAGAGATCAAGCTATCTATCCCTTCAATGCTTGATGTTAGTTGTTGCACTGTGAGGATTGATGTCAAGCTGGCTGTGTAGCTTGAGGTAATAATCAACACTACAAACAACCATAAGACCAGTACGAATCGTCCCAGCGTGCTCACAATCTTCTCTCCTGCATAGGTAAATATCACAAATCAATGTTTTCTTCTTTAAGACTTTTGTGTTTCAATCTAGTTTCATACTTACTGTGTGAAAAGAACATCGTCGAGAAGCTAAACCTGAAATTTGAAGCAAAACCGTCCATACATATTAAAAATTTTAATACCAAAAGCATCATTTAATAAGCTGACAATAGTTTAAATGTATGAAACTAGATGAGATACAAACCATAACACTGTAACGATTTGTCGCAACGGTGGTCCACGAAATTCTTCATTCAACCGATGCTCAAGAAACCAAATAACGAATCCAACAAAAAGAAAGAATCCACCACTGACAAACCACAATTCAACGGTGAAAGGCCTGAGAAATGCCCATGATTTGGGTTTGGATTTGTTAAGAGGAACAACTATGACAAGCCCAGACTCTAGATAAGGCTGTGTAAAATCAACTATCTTTGTTCGGTTTGTAATGATAGTAATATCTCCTACTGCTGCATCATATTTCTGAGAGTAGAGGCAAAGAAAGACGATAAAAGAATTGAAATTATGAAGAATAAAACAATATTATAATATTTTCCGTGTATTGAATAGTTGAAAACTAATGATAATGATAAAAATGTCAATAATGATCCTTTTACTGCTATACATAGAAATATTAATCAAGTACTTACATGTTCAGCAACAGCTCTCACAAGATCACTATAGCTCGGATTTCTTTGTCCATCACCATATAAAATGTACTCTGGAGTGACTGGATACGGAAGTAAATTCACAGCAGCTTCAAACACATCAATGCAATATCCTCTTACCCCTTTTTGAGACTTGTCTTTTGTCACAACTTCTTTGTAGCTATAGCCATAAGGCACAGCAACTCGAAAAGCCTTTCCATTATTAGGAAAAACCCATCCCCTTGGCCTTTTACTCATTCCACCAGGCCAAATCACGCTATAAAGCCGTTGATCACCAGTAAAATTCCCTGAAAGCTTTGCATATAATGATTCATGAGGAGCAGTAATTGAAAGACCAGAATGGTTTGACCAGTATCCAACTGTCCTTAAACCAGTTCCACCTATGTTCACGATATCATAAGCCGGATTCATTAGCATCTTGTCCTGATCAAACTTCACATCACCGGTCGAACCCACAAATGTTGTGGCCAGGACTGTTTCGAGAAGGTGCCTCCCTTCATTAAAAGTTCTTAGAGCTGAAAACTGAAGCGCGCTTTCACTACTCATGTATTGGAGTTTAGAATCGTTAGAAAATGAGATGCTTCCTCTGGATTTCAAGTACTTGTGAAGAGCATGTGCAAGTAACCATACAGAATCATAAGCATAAAGAGCATATGAATTATAACTACTTGTTTGTTTATATTTAATAATACTCTTCCATTTGGTTGTAAAAGATTTCTTGGTATCAGAATTGGAAGTGTATTGGCGCAACGAGATAACCCCTTGTATGGTATTCATCATCTTAGGATCTAACACTTCTGATGAATCTAAAACTGCCAAAAGCCAATCTGTAGTAATCCAAACATAACCACTTGTCACCATCCCAAGCTTATATGCCACAGTGAAAATCTCAAGACCCGAATCAGGATTTACATGAACGACATAAACCCGAGACTCCATCATGTTGACTTGAATAAGTAGTTCAGTAATATCACTTAGAGTTGCACCTGGCATGATTGGAGCTTTGTACGAAATCCTGGCTCGTTTCTTTGCAAGGGCCTCACCCATGGCCAAAATCCCATTTCTACCATATTCGTCGTCAACAAATATGGCAACAACCTCTTTCCACTCGAAGTTTAAAATGAAGTCGGATATGGCAGACATTTGGTAGTAGTCATTTTGTGTTGTGCGGACAAAGTAAGGATGCCGATGACCTGAAAGTGTGGGGTCGGTTGCACCGAATGAAAGAAGTGGTACGTGAAGTTCATTTGCGATATGGGATATTAAGTGTGCTATAACGGATGATTCAGGACCTATCATAGCTACCACACCTTTCTCCATCAACTGCAATGCTACATCATTAAGAAAATAACAAATCAATTAATGGCTCAATACGGTTCAGCAATTTGCTTACTAGTAGTAGAATACCTACTTCTTATACACTTGTTGAACACATTGTTAGCCGAGTTTTAATCTTTCATAGTTATTACTATTCGATTTATTAATTGTTAGTCATTATTATATCTCAGATTTAAATCTCATGATAGTTATTGATGTTTTTTCATTACATTTTCTTATTGTAACTTTTATTAATTAGTACATTGTTACAGTAAGCTGCAATTCTTTCGCACATGAAGGCGTTGGTCCTTAAAAAGGTACCTAAGGAAAGTACCTTCAATGGTGCCAAGAAATCCACTGCAATTTGTATCGTACCACATAAGGTTCAATCGAGTTTCTTGAAGAATAGTTGGACTAGAGTTAACATCCTCAATGGCAGCTGCGATAGCAGGCTTCGCACAGCGCCCAATAACTGAATTCACTGAAAATAATGCACCCACATTGACAACACTAGGCCTTCTTGTAGAAGATGATGGTGGAGCTATGGTTCTACTGGTTTTACCCTTGATTGCCAATGGCATCACCACCATCAGCCACATGCCAAACACCAAGAAAATCACCTTGCTAATTCTCATTATGACACATCAATCTCTATACCAAACCTTAAATCTGCTTGCATTAAATGAAGAGAGAAAAACACATGATCATATAAGTTATGGAAATCGGAAATAGCCAAATCGATCATAAAGATATTTGAAAGCAGTTTCTGAGTGCGATTTCTGTTGCAAATAGACTTTTGGGTCATATTAATTTAGGACCGAAACTGTGGTCACAAAACCTTTATGGTGATTTACGACCGGGTCCTCTTGCATTCAGGCCGGTCAGACTCAAACAGTAACTATCTAATTATTAGAGCTTTAAATTACAAAACTAATTCCACACAAAACTTCATACTACCCATTTTATTAAAAATCATCATTGTTTATATATCGTTGTTCGGTAACACAAAATCACATTCTAAAGGCACATTAGAGTGCAATAACAATATAGGATGTAAGACAACTTACTATGCTATGCTGGTTACCAAGAGCCCCCATCAGGCATCAGCGGCTGGTTAACCATAATAACTGCCAGCACGCAGCCATTCAAGCACCAATTAACTGGTCCAACTTCCAAGACAACTAATTGTTAGAAGGCAAAAATGATTAAGAGAAGCACAATTCTGAGAGCTGATATTGTGTACATTAACAAATGTGGTTTGAGACTAATGGCAGTGATCTTTGTGTTTTTTAACAAACCACGAGACCATCGGATATATTTAACAAGTAATTAGCCTAACCTCGAGGTTAACAATTGTTGAATGTATGTGAAAGTAAGAATCCAATGGTGCAACTTGGTAGTAAGATATAGTCACATGGCAAACCAGGAAGAAGATGAGGGAATATGTAAAGTGATAATCATAAACAATTAAACATTTGAAAGGGTGCTAGCTACATAAACTTCCAAGATTAACATTGGTTATTCAAACACGTGATCAGGCATGAAGTTAGAGAACCCAAATAAACTATAAAGTATTGATGAGAAAACGATGCATAAACTTCCTAGATAATAATTAGTTATTCAAACACGCTAACCACGAAGTTGGAGGACCCAATTAAATATAAAATAATCATGGGAAAATAATGTCAGGTTGTTATGGTATTACAGTAACTTAAAAATGTTCTACGGTTATATGTTATTAATCGGCTATATATTTATTAAATCAGTATGATTACGATAGAAACCTCTCATTTAAAAACGGTAGAATAAACTCTAACTAAAATCTACCTATATAATAAAAGAGTGAGTTTTCAAAAACATTCATTTTTTTTTATAATTAACAAGGGGTCTTCAAAGTGCCACATGTCAATTTCTATTATTTTTTAATTATTTTAAATTCAAAACTCAATATTTTTTCTTTTATTGTAAAGAGAGAACTTCAATTTTGGTCCATGTGGTTTATTAAAATTGTCAATTATAGTCTAATAGTTTATTTTAGGCTTTTATGGTACAATAATTTGAATTAACTATCAAATTTATTCCACCCCATTAACGTTATCTACCAACTATTAGTTAATACAACTTTAAGGGGCTTCTTTGTACTTTTCACAAACTTTTAATCATAAGAATTTTTAAGTTTTCTACTAAAATAAGTTTTATACTTTTTGTTATGTCTTATTTTTATGGTTTCTCGTATTTGTTTATATATAAATATCTATGTACTTTTTTATTTTTTTTAAATATTTTTTTTCAAAACTAATGCTTTTATGCAAGTGTATGTTTATTTATTAATATTTAAATACTTATATTTATTTATTTTTTTCTACTTTTTATAGCTTTAATAGTATGTTGATTTTAAAAACAATGTATTTAGTTTTATTTTAAAGTACAATTTTAATTATAGACTTTACTAACTACAAATGGCTTAGAAAAATCAATGTTCCCGTTTTTATTTCTTGATGGTAAAAAGAGCATATATTTTATATTGTTTTTCTTATTTTTGAAAAACAATTTTTTAATCTTAGTTCTTGATTTGCATTTACTAATGGTACATAGTTAATTTAATTTAATTTAGTTTTTGTAAACTTTGATTGGAAAATAGAGTAGGATACAAAAATTTCGTTGTTCGGGAAAAACAATACCAACTAAGAATTAAAATTAATAAACAGATTTTCAAAAATCGTCCGTCAATTGAAAAGTAAAAAAAAAATATAAGAAATATATGCTATTTTTACCACCGAGAAATAAAAGCAGCAAAAGTTAAGTTTTCTAAATCATTTGTAGTTAGTAGAAGTGTACAACTTACAATGTAACTTAAAAAAAATAATATTTTGTTTTTTAAAGCCTATATATTATTACCGCTATAAAAAGTAAAAATTAAAGTATTCAATTATAAATAAATATACAGTCATATAAAAGCTCTGGTTTTGAAAAAAAAATATTTTTAATAATAAAAAGTATATATTTATATATAAACAGATATAATAAACCATAATAGTTAGAAAATAACAAAAAGTATAAAAGTTATATTTAGTAGAAAAAAGAAATATTCATAGGATTTAAAAGTTTGTGAAAAATACAAAAAAAGCCGCTCAAAGTTGTATTAAATAACGGTTGGTGAATTACGTTAATGGATTGAACTAAAACTAATGGTTAATTGAAACTATTGTACCATAAAAGCCTAAATAAACTATTAGACCAAAATTGATAAATTTAAGAAACCATAAGGACCAAAACCGAAGTTCTCTCTATTTTAAATTAACTATGAGTCTTCAAAGTGGCAAATGGCAAGTGAGTTTTTCACCAAATTCCCCTTTTATTTTTCACCAAATTTCTTTAAAGTACCACATGACATTTCTTAATTATTTTTAATTACTTTAATTCAATTTCAAAATCAAACTTGCAATGCCTATCATATTCAGATTTTTTTTCATCCCAGTTCACATGTTTTAACCCTAGCAATCGCTATCTACCTATTACATTGAAATTCATCAGTATTCAATGTAACTATCAAACCTTTGTAATCGGATTCACATATTCAATTGTTTCACCTTCACAGATTCAATCGGGTTAACATCCTCAATCGGAGCCAATCGATTCACAGATTCAATCGATCAATCTTCTTAATGCGATTCATTTAATCTGAATCATGTAATCTGATTCACATAGTTGATTTATATGTAATCCGTTGTCTTTCAATTGAAACCATAATTCTATGATCATTATGTAACACCAATTTTTTACTTAGAGATATATTACAAACAAAATAAAGTATGTCATTAGTTATCGATAAGTATTATTTTAATAAAGACATATTATCTTTAAAAACATACTTTAAAATATCCAAAAAGCAAGTTGTATAGTACAAGATTCGATGTTTAATAGATTAACGAGTAAATGTTTTCGAATATGCAATGTTTGAATTACTTCAGTTGATTGTTTTTGAAGAACTATGGACTTTTTATTGTTTTTAAGGAGATGATGTGTTATACATTTAGCAATACTATCTTGCGAATATCTCTATCTGATATTACATTAGTGATGGTATATTTCTCTAAACTCTTATTCTTATTATTGATTACATAATAGTTATTTATTTATTTAGTAAAATTATCATCTTTAATTTTTTAATTTTTTTTATATAGGTATCACCAATGAGAATTTAGTCTCTACACAACAAAGATTGAGCACAAATTGTAAGTTTCATTTTTTCAACTGGCTATGTTACTATCACTATTATATTATATTATATTATATTATATTATATTATATTATATTATATTATATTATATATTATATTATATTATATTATATTATATTATATATATTTTTTAAAGTTTAGCTATCTTAAAGGAAAACCGAAGAATAAGAAAAATGGTTTGTGATAACAAAAAGAACCCTTCCCAAATATCTTACCAGTTTGCATATTATAATGCAACTTTATATCACCCTTATCATACAGTTAATTATAAGTAGTTTTAAATGACCGGCTTGGGTTCATATTTAGTTCAAAATAATTGTAAGTAGTTTTATTGAAATTTAATTGATATACATTCAAATTTTCTAATACATATGTTGCGACGACTGTAACCCAAAGTCAAGTAAATATTTAGAGAATTGTAATTTATATGTTTACTTAAAGTAGTATAATTGTTTATATAATATGAACCCATTATCTATCTTATTATGTATATATATGTTTTTTATTTTGTGTTATTATATTTTTGACTAACCCGTGTGTCACACGGGTTCTAACCTAGTAATAAATATGTTGGTAAATATGCAAGGTTTTAGAATAAATAGATTAGTTGGTGTTTAGATTATTGATGATGATTATTCGCATAATCGTATGGATACATTGTGCTCATGTGGTGGTAATGGCAGTTCAAAAAGTGTTCTCATATTCTAATTAATGTGGCGATAGGTTTATAAGATTGATTGTTGTGGGGGACTTTAAACTTCAAGTTAAAGCGTCACGTCATTGTCATATAGGCAGTGGACCTTTAACTAACACACTTCTTTAACAGTGCCACATTATGGTTTAAAGTCCCGTTAGCACGTTAAAGCACCATCATTTTCTCCTTTGCCGCCCGTTAATGTGTTGAAGCCCCTTCCTTTACCACTCGGGCCTTAATGCCCCGGTGTGACGTTAAAGCCCGGCCACATAACCTTTTTCCACCGCTTTAAAGTGTCACAAGTGTAGGTCCCGTAGCGGGTGGATCTAACAACGTTCTTGGATCAACCTAACTTAGTGCTAGCGGGAATCACACTAAGCAACCTAATAGGTCTCGGATCTTGAGGTTATGTTTGAGTTTTAGAGAGAGAGACGAGAGAGAAAGTGAGAGAAAGATATGTGTGTGTGTTAGAGAAATTTGACAAAGGTTTTTTCTCTCATGGCATGCTCCCTATTTATAGAGTAGCATGCATGAGAAATGTCTTTATTTCCATATGCCCAATGGGCTTGTTTACATTTCCTTTGGGTCATTTCCCTTGGGCTTCATACATACAAAAACAAACATTTAAAGCCGAACTACATATATTCAATACAAAAGACTTAGTTATAAAAAATGGGTATAAACATTCTCCCTCTAGTCTTTAGTATTGAAAACCGTCGGTGTCGTAGACCAAGCATTCGTCCTCGGATAGTGGAAGTTCACCAAGTCTTCGGACGAACTTGTTGAAGGCTTCAACTATCCGGTCTGTATTCTGACGACCCAAATCCTCGACGGTCCCAAGCGGTGAGTTGTAGAGCTTCTTTACATCTTTAATGTGAAATTCCATTAGCTCATGCTCATTAAACACTTATCTCGTGCATGTCACGGTAGTGGATGACAGCCTCATCGGTTGTATTATCAAACTCCCAACCAATGAAATCTCGGAGAGTGTTGGGAAGATAGGGCTCGCCATGATATATCTCGTGACAGTCTTTTGGCGCCTTGTATCTCCACATAGTTCGGGGCTCTCCGGTAGTTGGGTCTATCTCTCTTGGGTTCTTGTACTGGCGACCCTTATTCACTTCAAAATCCTTGTAGTTCACATTTGATTGATGATGCAGATGAGTTTTTACCCAGCCTTCCAAAGTATCATCATATTCTCCTCGACCCATAGCTTTGCATAGATAATTGATGTCAAGCTCTGGCAGTGACTTCAGCTCGTGGTGAGAGAGATATATGAGATCTCCGATGTATCTACGAATGGCCCAACAACTGTTCTCCTTATTATACTTCGCATAGAAAATCAGCGAATCGTCATGATAAGGATAGTTGAGCATGCGGGCACAAGCACGACTTGACAGAAAGTGGGTCTTTCTCTTCTTCTTTGGTGGTTGGTGTGTCAAGTCGACGGCTGAATTAGATACGGGATCATTGGCAGGAGCTTCTGAAGCTTGAGCTGGTGGAGTGTCTGGATTCGGCGAGTAATTGATATTGTCATCAGTGGTGTCTACTGCCTTCTTCGTTGCTGAAAAGAAGTCTGCCAAGCTCTTCCCAGCTTCAATAAACTCATCCATCATTCCTGTAACGCTACCTGCAAGAACATCTTCAGAAAACAGTTCTTTATACATATCATTAATTCGCGAATCGTGTTCCCTGACTTTGCTGGCGGAGTCATGTGCAGCATGGTCTTGAATATGTTCTTGAGTGTGTGGAGGTGATTGAGTGTTACCCCCACCTCCACCTCCTACTGCACTAGCTCCAGCGTCTCCACCATCTCCACCGTCTCCACCATCGTTATTATCATCATCATCTTCATCGAAACTGTCATGAACGTTGTCGTCATCGTCTTCGTCCTCATCATCATCATCACTTTCTTCATCATCGTCACCATCATCTCCTTCGTCACCACCACCAGCTTGGACCTAAGGTTGTGGTTGCGGTTCAGGTCCCAAGCTAGTTCCCACGCCACTACCTGCTTGGACAACTTGTTGTATGATACGACCAACAGTTGCCTCGCCTTCCGAAGCCACAACCCGTTGAACACGCACGGCCACACTCGGACCTGCGGTGGGTTGAGATCCACCAACCTGAGAAGTCTCACCAGACCTTCTTCAAGTTCTGAACACCGCATCAAGTCTGCCCTCTAGATTGTGAAAGTCATCATCGTGCATACCCATGAGGTCTGAGGCAGCTTGATACTTACTCACCAAATCTTCATTTTTCTTCAGTTGAAGCTCATTAAGACGATCCTGCTCCTTAATCTTCGCTTGAACGGCCTCCATCTCGGTTCGTAGTGTTGCATTTTCAGCAATTAGTGTATCGAGAGAAGCAGAATATGCCAACTGATTTTCTATTGAGGAGACCCTAGAGTTTGTAGCCTCTTTCTCAATATCCCACTTTCTCGTAGCATCCTCAACCATCTTTTTCAAGCTTTCTTCAAGAGCAGTGGCAAAGGGTAAATTCTTCTCAAGTGTAGTCACTCTCTACCAATCCTAGAGTGGTCTGCCCTCAGGTTAGCATTTTGAAAAGATTCATGGTTCATCAGTACATGCATATTCTCGATTCGGGTGTGGAGTGTGTTGATCAGAAGGCGTTGACTCTCAATTTTGGCCTCGTTTAGTTCATTCTGCCCCTCCAACTCCTGAACCCTTGCTCTCAACCGCTCTTTCTCCTTCTCATCCTCAATCTCCTTCTTCTCCATATCTTTAATAAATATGAGGAGCACCATCTCTCGTTCGGCTCTTTTTGCATTTGATTCCTCCAGTGCGACGATCCTATCGAGGATAGGATCGGCGTACACTGGAGGTGTCGAAAACTTCCCTCTTGTAATGGGTTTGGGTGAAAGGATAGTGGTTGGTGGGGTGGTGGACAGGATAGGTGGTGAAGTGGTCTGGGTAGGTAGTGTAATGGATTGGACAGGTAGTGATAAGGGAGTGCAAGTGGGTGGTGTTGGCTGTTTTTCTGGTGGTGAGGTGATAATGGTTTGGCTCCATAGGCTTGTTGATTTGATGGGTGAACTAAAGATGGATGATGTGAATATTGAAGTAAAGGTGGGTTCAGTGGTAGTTTGTGTGGGTGGTGTGGTGGTTTGGGATGGCTCAGGCTCGGTCTGGGTTGGTGTGGATACTTGAGGTGTGGTTTGGGCTGGTTTAGGTGGAGTTGTGGGTTGTGGTTGTGATAGTGGTGGTGAGGTATGAGGTTGGTCTTGAGGTGGTGAGGGTGGTATTTGAGGTAGGAATGTTGAGATAGGTTAGTCTTTTGGTGAGGGCTCGGGTGAGTCATGAAGCATAGTTTTGGTTTTCTTGGCCTTGGCCTTTTTTTTCTTTCTGGTTTTGGGTTTCTTATAGGCTGGGATCTGGATTTTGGCTATGTCTAGGTCCCTAAGTACCTTGGCTATGGTTTCCTTGGTAACTACAGGTTGGTCAGAGAGTTTACATTTGGAGAGAAGCTTAACAACGAGCTTGGGAGGCTTCTTGGAGTCCCCAAGTCTCTTGATACGTTTCAAAAGGGGCTGCTCCTCCTCTTCCACCGCCTTTCCCTTACCAGAAGCGCCACCAACAGAAGGCTTGTCACTAGCCTTCCTCTTCAAATCATGTTTTCCCTTGGTTCTGACCTCAGCTGGTTCATCTGATTACACTTGTTCAGCTTCAACCTCAGGCTCAGTGTCAACCATTTCTCCACTTTCAACAGAAGCCACATCCCCAGCAGGCTCTGTCTCTTCAAATAATCTAAATTTAGGCCCCGGTCTTGGTCCCACATACTGGTGTCCCCTGCCCTTGGTGCTCAACAGCACACCAAAAATCGATGTCTTGATCTCATTAACATGATAGGGCTCTGGAAGGGGATTTCTTGTCTTTGGCTTTCTTTGACCCCGTCCTTGGAACATTTGGAATCAAATCATCTAGTAGCATCTGTACAAATCTCGGGTACATAAGCCATGTTGCCTCACTCTTGATATTTGCGATCATACACAGAAATATTCTCCAAGAGTAGTTGAACTTCTCTCGAGTCGTAAATGCAAACATGATACGGACCCAGTCAACCCTCATGCTATCGAATCCTCCACGAATATCCACAAAGCAATGAGTGACGATGTGGAATAGAAACCTCCAGTATGGTGGGAGATGTTTCTTCTCTAGGCTCTTCCACTCAGTATCATACCCCATTTGTGTCACGAACTCAACCAGCTTCTTCCAGTCTCCCTTCTCATATGTATAATCTGGCTCATCAGCAATCTTCAACACCCTTCGAATATCCTCTTCAGTAATGGTCAACTCCCTCCCAACAACCTTGTTGTAAATGAAAGAGAGTCATCAGCAACTTTGGCGAAAGCCCAGAAATCCAGAATCCACTTGGAATATATGGCTGAGTTGGCAGTGATAGCATGTGCAAGAGGTGACTGTCTTAGTCCTTTGACCATAGATGTGAACACTTTGTCATCCTTGTCCTTTGATAACCCGAGAGCATAAAATAGATTATGACCCTGAAATCAATACCATAAGATTATGAGAATCATCATTAGAATAAAAACAAAACAAAATAATAAGTTATATACATATGCCTTAAGTATGTACATATTACTTAACTTAATTAATTATGTACATTTTAGTTTTAATAAGTTAATTTTAGTCAATTAATAAGTTACTAAGTCCAAAATGTACAACGATTAAGTCCAAAACAGTCCAAACAGTCCATTAGTCCAAAACAGTCCAATAGGTATCAGTCTCAAAATCTGAAAATTTTGCTAAGTATAAGTTTTTCGCATGGGCATCTATTTCGCTTCGCATGAGCGCGCGAAGCGAAACAGAAAGATCTTTCGCTTTGCATGAGCATGCGAAGCGAAATAGAGAAATGTTTTGCTTCGCATGAGCACGCGAAGCGAAACAGAAATGTGTTTCGCTTCGCATGAGCACGCGAAGCAAAACAGAAAGGTGTTTCGCTTCGCATGGGCACGCGAAGCAAAACCCCTTTCATGCGAAAAACCTCACTTTACGCGAAGCGAAACCCCTTTCATGCGAAAAACCTCACTTTGGCTATTTTTCATCCTTTTTCTTTCCATCATGGTCGCCAATACCCAAATTATGTTTCTGGAAAGTTTGGGACAAAACCCCTTTGATTTACTTGTACAATTGAACCCCAGAACCTTTGAACAAAAATCTAGATCTACAAACTTTGCACAATAAACCTAATAACTAAAAATAATGACGATAAACATGAAATAAAAGCCTATTCGAAGGTATCTAAGCATGAAACCAACACAAATATGGAGATCTGTCTTTAGATCTAGCAGACGTTTCATAAGAACCGCCGTCTCGATCTCCAAGAACCCAGAAACAAAGATGAATCGGAGGAATCAAGGTGTTATGATGTTATACCGACGGAGTTGGATCTGGATTCAACATCATAGATGATAAAGAGTGGCCGGACTAATTTTTGAAGATATGAAGATGGTTTAGGGTTTGAGAGGATAAGTAAGAGAGAGAAAGGAGAGAGTGAAAAGTGAAAAGTGTTGGTGAATAGTGAAAGAGATTTTGGTTGGCCCATATATATAGGGTCAGCCAATCTTGCGATAAGGTCAAAATATCGCGAGTATTCATCGAAAATTTCACTCTCGGTCCTCGGTCTTTAAAAACATTTGCACATTCAAACCCGAAAAACATTTACCCACCGAATCCGAGCACTCGTTTATTTTTCTTTGTTTTCTTTTGTCGGTTCGTAACTGTTAACATTTGCTCTTACGATCTCTTTAGCAAAACAAAGCAATATAAAATAGAATTTGATAAAAATTTTAAAATAAGATTAAAATAAAATAAAATAAAAAATAAAGTAAAATAAAATTAAAATAAAACTTAAAATAATAAACGATACAAGTACTTAATATTTTAGAAAATAAAAACAAAACAAAACAAAATAAAATAAAATAAAATTGAAATATCCTTTTAAATTAAAATTTTATATTGAATTAATTTACATAGATCTTTTCTTAGGTTAATTTTCAAATAACGATCGCGACATGGAATCATATTGGTTTGCAAAACCCTAGATCGCGTTTCCATTTTGAAATTATTGTGACATAAATTCATCATCAACTGCAGATATTGTCCAAATTTTTTAACTTGACAAGTGTTTTGGTGTTAACGTGGTACATTTAAGGTTCAGTTAAGCACGATACTCATGTGGTCCCCACTTAATTAGACATGTTACTAATTCCATCATATCTCGAGACTAGTTTGTATTGACATATCACCTCAAGTTGACTTAAACATTTCTTAGTTGATCACAGTATTCTTATTAACATACTTGACTTATTGTACTTCGTACACTCGACACTTTGTGCTTTGCACACTTGACTCGATCTAGAAAGATTAAAATAAAGCAGAAGATTCAGGGCCTTAACAATCAGGTCTTGTATGACTACAAACAGAGAAAGTCCAAGGCTTGAATCAAAATAAATGAAGAAATAAAGCAGAAGTTAAAATCCTAAGATTGACTCTTTTTTGACTATTTTTCTTGATTTGATTTTTTTTTTTATTTTCGTTTCTGACTCTTTTTGTCTTTCTTTCTTTTGCTTTTCTTTGAAGCCTTTCTTGACTTAATAAAAATTAAAAATTGACACATATTTTATAAGACGACTGTGATCAGGTAAAGAGAGGCTTGGGTATGACATGTGTAATTACATTTCATCCTTCATCGATATGACTTTAGCGGAATCATGCAACCACTTCATAAACATATAGCCACTAGTATCGGCAAGAGTTTAGGTTTGTATCACTCAACACTTACTTGTTTGTCAAGCCTATCTACACATCGATGAATGACTTTGTAACCTTTTGTTCTACTCTTTTAACGCGCTAGAATCATTACATACCAATGTACTATCACTTTCCACATGGTCGGATCAAATTCTTCGTAGAGAATTTTTATATATCCGACTCCCTCTAAGCAGGAGCTCCCTCTAAACGGGATACATCTTTTTGAATTTTCTTAATATTTTCTTAAATAAAAGTAAAGATGAAATTAATATTAAATATTAAAATAAAATCTTTTTGTTAAGTCAAGTGACTTGATTTTGGATTTTTTAAAAGTAAATTTAAAATCTTTTTGGTGAGTTAAAGTTAACTCATTTTCTCCCTCTAAAATTTTGACATATTTGAAAAATATTTACAATTTTAAAATAAAAGATAGAATTTACTCAAAGGAAATCATGCCCAACGATTCAACGAGAAACAAAAATCGGGCACGACTAAAGGCTTTTGTAAAGAGATCTGCAAAGTTAAAATCAGTATGGACCCTTTTTATATCGACAAGCTTACGATCATAACAATCACGAATAAAGTGTATTCGAATGTCAATGTGCTTAGTCTTTGAGTGCTGGACCGGCCTTTTAACAATAGCAACGTCCGCCTCATTATCACATTTGATCGTGGTTCCATAGAAATTCAAATCGTAATCCAGGAGCTGATGCTGGATCCATATCACTTGAGAGCAGCAGCTGGATGCGGCAATGTACTCGGCTTCTGCTGTGGAGGTGGACACAGTGACTTGTTTCTTGCACTGCCATGAGATCAACCGATCTCCCAGGAATTGACATCCTCAGATGTTGATTTTCTGTCCAAGTTGCATCCCCCATAATCACTGTCGGTGTAAGCATGAAGTTTCAACAGAGACTCCTTTGGATACCAAAGACCCAAACTTGGTCTACCCTTCAAGTATCTGAAAATACGCTTGGCAGCCGTCATGTGGGATTCTCTCGGGTCTGACTGATATCTGGCACACTGACAAACAGGGAACATGATGTCCGGTTTGCTTGTAGTGAGATACATTAGTGAACAAATCATGGACCTATACAGGTGTTGATCGACTGGTTTTCCTGATGGATCAGGAGCGAGAACAGGTCGCGTTGTGATTGGTGTCATGAGAGCAGATGAGTCCTTAAACCCGAACTTCTGAACAATGTCATGAGCGTACTTTTCCTGATGAATCAAAGTCTCGTCCTTCTTTTGTTCAACTTGTAAACCCAGGAAGAAAGTCATTTCTCCCAAGGAACTCATCTCAAATCGCTGTTGCATAACCTCTGATAACTCCTTGCACAGATCCTCATTCGTTGACCCGAAGATAATATCATCAACATACACTTGGATCAAAATCAGGTCACCCTTAACTTTCTTGACAAAGAGAGTCTGATCGAAGATTCCTCTTTTGTAACCATTCTTCACCAAATGGTCTTCCAGTGTGGCATACCAGGCACTAGGTGCTTGGTGGAGACCATAAAGTGCTTTGTCAAGTCGGTAAACATGATCAGGATGATCTGGATCTTCAAAACCTGGAGGCTGACTGACATAAATTTCTTCTTTTGCCTTCCCATACAAGAAAGCAGTCTTCACATCCATTTGATACACTTTGAAGTTCATGTACGAGGCATATGCCAGAAAAATGCGAATTGCTTCTAATCTGGATACCGGTGCATAGACTTCATCATAATAAAGTCCTTCATGTTGCCAAAAACCTTGCACAACAAGCCGGGCTTTATTTCTAATGATCAGCCCTTGTCATCTTTCTTATTTCGGAACACCAATTTCGTTCCAATTGGCTTCTTATGTTCTGGCTTCTTCACTAGCCTCCAAACATTCAACTTCTTGAACTGTAACAGCTCTTCTTGCATTGCTTCAACCTAGGAGTTCTCTTTCAATGCAACCTTGTAATCCTTGGGCTCCACCTATGAAATAAAACAAGCAAAAAGGCATCTGTTAATGTTCCTAGAAATACTGCGTGTCTGGATGCCAGCGGATGGATCTCCAATGATGTTCTTAGTCGGATGTCGACGATGGATTGGTAACTGTGGAATTTGCTCGACATGCTCGACTGGTGTTGCCTCTAGCTGAATGGTCAAGCTCTCTATGGGATGGAAAACGGTGGTTGCAGGGACAAAAGCACTTGGTTGAGGATCAATTTCACCTTCTTCTTGATCAACCAAGTGTTCTAGAGCAATGGGACCTTCCCATAAGTTATCATAGAATGGGACAACAACGGCTGGAACAGAGGTTGAGTTGGTGTTATCAGAAGATTCGTTCGGAGTTGGATCAACCTGCGCATTTGATGCATCAACCTCCACTGCAGGACCTTGATTATCTTCTTCTGAGGGAGGTGTGGGGACGGATTCCACCACACTAGGTTCTGCAGGAGGTGGCTCTGCATGATCGACTTGAACATTTTCTTCTTTGTCAGCTGACATATATGAATCGGTATCTGAATCAGTGATGTCTTCAACAATGGGCATCTCAGTGGTGTCTGCAGAGGGCTGCACGTTATTGACCGGGGCTGGTTGATTAGCCATAGGCGGTACATTAAGTGCAGGTGCAGTAGCAGCTATATTAGCATCTTCAAGACCTCTCAATAGAGCTTGCATCAAAACAGATTGATCATCAGCAGGTTGAACAGGTGTAGAAACAACAGGAGAAACCGTTGATACAACTGGTGTCACATACATCCCACGAAACTGCTTGAACAAACTTTCATAATCAAACATCCAATCAGGACCGTTGTGTGCATCAGTAGGGTTCAATTCTTGCCAATCAATGTTGAAAGACTCCATGATCACTATAGTTTTCTTATTGTACACCGGATAAGCACTTTTGTCAGCAGAATAACCAACAAAATAGCACTCATCGGCCTTTTTAGCAAACTTGGAGGTTGTTCCAGCATTGGTTTGGAGTATGGTACAGGAACATCCAAACGTTCTGAGAAAATTTACCCTCGGCTTCGTTCCATAGAAGACTTCATAAGGAGTCTTGTTCAATCTTTAATTCAGAAGCACATGGTTCTAGGTAAAGCAGGCGGCATTGATGGTTTCACCCCAGAAAATCAATGGTAGTTTGGAATATGACGGCATTGTTCGAGCGGCTTCAACCAACGTCCGGTTTCGTCGTTCAGCCACCCCATGTTGTTCGGGAGTGTAAGGTGCGCTGAATTGACGAAGGATTCCCTTGTTGTGGCAAAATTCATTCACCACTTTATTGCAGAATTCTGTTCCATTGTCACTCCTGATACACTTCACTCTTTTGTCAGTTTGATTTCCAACCAGCACGATAAACCTGAGCAGAAATTGTGATGTCTCATCCTTGTTCCCTAACAGAAATGTCCAAATGAAACGCGAAAAGTCGTCAGTAATAACCAGACAATAGGCTTTTCGACCTATTGCCAATGGTTGAATTGGACCAAAGAGGTCCATGTGCAACAGTTGGAGAGTGGAGTTTATGGAATTGACAGTCTTGGGTCTTTAAGGGAGTTTGTGTTGTTTGCATTTAGGATAAGATAAACATTTTTAAGCACAATGAAAAGATTTATAGGTAAACCCCTCACATGGTCACCTTTAACCAACTTATTCAAGTTCTTAAAGTTGACGTGACCCAAACGTCAATGCCATAAAGATGAATCGTTCTCCGAGGCCTTGGACATCAAACAAGAAGCAGAACGCATGGAATAATTGCTTCTCATGTCTAGGATGTAGGCATCATTGTGCCTCGGAGTACGCAACATGATTCACTCTTTAGGGACTTTAAAACCTAGTTTCAATATAAGATATTCATTTTCTATGAACAGGGTTGAGAATTTCTTATCACAAATTTGAGATACGCTGAGTAGGTTGTGGTTGAGTTGTTCCACCAGATTGACCTCATCAAAGGTCAAAGTACCATTTGAGACCTTTCCTTGCTTAGTTATCTCTCCTCCAATGTCACCGACAAAGGAAACGTGCCCACCGTCGAATGGTTTGATGTCAAACAACAGTGACTCGTCTCCTGTCATGTGTCGAGTGCAGCCACTGTCTAAGTACCAAATACTGTTGACAGGCCTTCCAGGCTGACCCTACACACACGAACAACTAGTTAGTGGAGGGTTTCCCGAGACGCACTTGTCTAGGGAAAATTAAACACAAAATCACCAAGTTTAATTTTATGATTTCTGAAAATATAATCCTTTGGTGAGTCAGAATCTGAAGAGCAATCCCTCGAGGAATTTGAATTATAATTTCCTCGGTTTTGAAACGGTTTTCTGGATTGCCTTCTTTTTGGTTTATCCTTAACTACAAAATCTTCTTGACTAGCCTTAGTAAAAACCTTTGAAGGGTTCTTGGGCTTTTCAGCTTCAGACTCCTTCACTAACCTCTTCCTTTCCCTTTGGGTTAGCCAGAAAGGTTTCTTGGGTTTCTCAGTTCTTTTGGGTCTGAAATCCGTCTCACTAGCTGAAGTATAAGTTTGGTTAGACATTTTCTTAGCTTGAGCAGGAAACTTAGGAAATGTCTAACCAAACTTACTGTTGAAGTCTCTTTGTTGCTTATGCCAGTTTTTGCAATGTCTTGCAAGATGAAACGGATTGCCACAAACAAAGCAACATTTTCTTTGATTGCAGTTATAGATATCTTGATCACTGAGATATGTGGGATATGGTGATGTAGTAGGGTTAACATGTCTGTAACCTGTATCTGTCTGATAATGATGAACATTTGAAAATTTTGAAACAAAATAGTTTGAATGTCTTGGTTTCTGTTGAGAATAGTAATAGTCATTATCAACCTGATCATAATATTGAGAACTATTGTTATAGTTTGTATTTTGGGAAAATGAGGTTTTCTTTGTTGGCACATATTTACATGAAGTGCTTGGTTTTTCATTTTCAAAACGCGATTTATCTTTTGTTAAGTTCTCAACATTATGATCAATTGATGAGCAACTAGGACTGGTTTGTTCATCAACCTTAACTTCAATAGTTTCGTCAAAAACAGTTTCACATTCTGAATCAGAAGAAGAACATTTACTTTCATTACAAACATTTTTACAACTTTCATCACTAGAAGTTTCACAAAATACAACTTTTGATCCTGACATCAAACTTCCTAACATTGATTCACACACTTTATTACAAACAGGATTGTTAATTGATTTTGTTAGACCCACACAAGACTCAAAACGGGGTTCTAACTCTCCATTTGGCTTACAACCCTGGTTAACCTTTATTGATTATATCACCTGCTCCACAAGATACGTTGACGTTAGACTTATCAGATGATTGAATTGGAGCAGCAGTTTTTGATGCTGCATGAACAAATTTCACTAGTTTTGGTACTTTACCAATCCCATATGCCATTTCTTCATCAGGAAAAGTATTATAGCTAAAGTGGGGCAAACTAGTATAATTATCATTCATTGGTGGAGGCACCGCTGAATAATCATATCCTAGCCCTGCTTTATCTTTAGTACTTCTTTGTTCTCCGATAATATCATCCAATTGCTCAGATGACGCTTCAAATCTTTCAACTTGTTTTTTCTTTTCTCTTTTATCAGAAGCATCAAGTTTTAATTTCTCAATCTCATCTTTTAACTCATTAATTATATTTTTATAATATATGACATCTTGCTCCTTTATAAAATTTTAAGTTTAAGATTTGCCATATCATCATGGTGAGTTTTTATCTTTTCAACATAGATCTTGTCATCTTTTACATATTCAGCATTTAATTGACGAAGTTTTGCATTTTCTTTCAAAACTTTGTCTTGCAGATATCTATAATATGTCACCTTATTTATGCAAGCTTGAGTGCAAAGATTGCGAATTACCTCATCAATGGGTGACGCATCGGAACTTGCAGTTGTGGATGTGGATGCTTCATTGTTTGTTGTGAAAGCCATGCCTGCCATGTTGAGAGGATTCTGCAGCTCTTGAAATTGATCATTCCAATCCATACCAACTTGGACCTCTGTTTGGGAGACAAGGGCCCTTGTGTTTGAGCTTGAATTGCCCTTGTGTGGATGATAGCCAATTCTTGGAGCTGAGTTGCTTGGCTTATGCACCTCATGCTTCTTTCCAGCAGCTTTACCCTTTTCTTCCTCAGTCACCTTAGTCACCCGAATGTCATTGGCTGGCTTTGAGGGATTCGTGCATTCTCGCGAAAAGTGACCCATCTCACCGCAGTTGTAACACCGTAGCTTTGACTTGTCAAACCAGATCCTCTTCCTGTCAGAATCCTTGAAACTGTCTTTCCCATACATCTTCATGAAGTTTGTAGCTCTTTGCACGGCCATTGCCATTTGGTACTTGATATCCATCTTTTCGAGATCCTTTTGATTGATGTCTCTCATATCCCCAATCTCAAATTGTGGTGGCAATAGATTTCCTTGCATCAACTCTTCATGGCTTGACAGAAAAGCGTGAACTATTGAGATGTTTGAGTCATTCAACAAGGGTAGTGCTTCACAGTAACTAGAGCTTTTGCTATTCTGATTCTTTGATGACGATGAAATTCCATGGGCCTTCAATGCCTGCTCAACTGCACTATCGACTGCCTTTTGAAATGAGCTAGGCTCAGATGATCCAGATTGACTTCCCATTGAGATAAAGGCAGTAGTTTGTGGAGGAACACTTGAGGAGTACTTTGGAGTGTTCACAGGGTACACATTTTGCTGGATTTTGCTTAGAAAAGCAGTTGGAATAGAAGATGCAGCACTCATCCCAACTTGATTCAGAGAACTCAGATTATTATTCATTCTCATTTGCTCGTCCATTTCAAATGACTTGATAGTGGATATCAAATCACTGTTTGTCATGGCATTCAGATTGGTGGTTCTCTTGATTGTGATTGTGTTTGTACTCCAACTATAAGGCAACGAATTCATCAACTTGTGATTGACATCAGAGTTGGTGATGTTGACACTTGCAGCTCTGACTCTTACCATTAGCTTCTCAAATCTCTTCACCAGGTCCAACACAGATTCACCTTGACGATGGTTGAACATGTTGAATTCATCTTTCAATAGGGCTTTCTTGTTTTCCCTGATTTCAGCATTGCCCTCAACCTTCTCAACAAGTGCATCCCATAAACCCTTTGCACTTCTGTGTTCACGTAAAGTCTCAGTGATCTCATTTGAAAGACAAACTGTCAAAATGAGATATGCTTTCTTGTCTTGTGCCAACAGGTCCCTATCATTTTGATCATAATTTTCAGGAGTTTTTAGTTGTTCCCCAGCTTGAGTGATAGTCATGGGAACATGAGGACCTTGTTCAAAGCATCTCATCAATTCAGTTTCAATTAATGAGATATAGTTCATGAACCTCCATTTGAAGTCGGCAAAGTTATCATCTAAGGTCATATACTTTGGAGGTTTTTGAGGAGTTCCCACTTGGTTTTCCAACAACAGATACCCCTTCAACAGCTCAGAATCAGTGCTCGTCATGATCTCAACAGTCTCAAACACTTAACAAATCTTAAACAGTTCAAATTTTAAAGACAGACAACTTTTTCGCGCGAAACAATCTTTCAAGCGAAGCGAAAAAATTTGTTTCAAGCAAAGCGAAATACTTGTGCGAAATGAACAATGATGCGAAGCGAAATTCTCTGTGTGAAGCGAAGCGAAAAACCACGCGAAGCTAAAAACTATGCGATGCGAAAAAGTTTCCAAGCGAAGCGAAACGTGAACGGTGAAGCGAAGCGAAAAACTTTCCAAGCGAAGCGAAAAGGTTTTGGGCGAAGCGAAAAATCTTCAAGCGAAGCGAAAAAATTTTGTGATGCGAAAAACTTTCACGCGAAGCGAAAACCCTATGCGAAGCGAAATGGGTTTATGCGAAGCGAAAAAGTCTTATGCAAAGCGAAATTTTAAAGCTTCCAGATACAATCTTTCTATGGATTTGTTCTACTTAACTTGTCAGTATTAGGTCAAATGGTTGGTACACTGATTTTTAGGTCATGCGAAGCGAAATCTTTAACTTATCTTTTTTTTTAACAAGTCTTCAAACCCGTAACAAACTTTAAAACTTTTAAACCCAAAACTTTTAGATCTAAGACTAGTATTGTTGTTGTGTCACCAAGAACACATCCTAAGACATCTTATGAACTTTTAGCCGAATGTTTTTTTTTTTGTGGTTTTCTTTGCAAGAAGCTTTCTTATCTTCTTCTCAAGATCAAAACCCAAGGTTGTGATCCAAAAACCCTCAACTAGTGAGCCGAAGCTCTGATACCAATTGTAGTCCCGTGGCGGGTGGATCTAACAACGTTCTTGGATCAACCTAACTTAGTCTAGCGGAAATCACACTAAGCAACCTAAGAGGTCTCGGACTTGAGGTTATGTTCGGGTTTTAGAGAGAGACGAGAGAGAAAGTGAGAGAAAGATATGTGTGTGTGTTAGAGAAATTTGACAAAGGTTTTTTCTCTCATGGCATGCTCCCTATTTATAGAGGAGCATGCATGAGAAATGTCTTTATTTCCATATGTCCAATGGGCTTGTTTACATTTTCCTTAGGCTTCATACATACAAAAACAAACATTTAAAGCCCAACTACATATATTCAATACAAAAGACTTAGTTAAACAAAATGAGTTATACAAAATGGGTCTAACAACAAGGGATGGTCTAAAGGAGATGGTAAGTTGTTGAGCATTATGACGTCATATGTTTTCCTTAGTCTTTTGTTCATAAAACTTGGGGAATATTAATAAATTAGAATGCTTCCAATTTACATGTATCAACGCTTTCATCACAATGGACAAGTACATTTACTAGTTAGGATAAAAGTTCAACAGAAATTAATATATTATATTAATGATGCTTAGGAACTAGGTTTATCATATTTTGAAAGAACATGCTGATAGCAACTTCCTTTTAAAAGTTAAATTATATAAGAGGGAAAAGGGCACATACAAAGGTAAGCTTTATGGGTTCCAAATCATAAAGCAAACCCACCTCCTTTTATGTGGGTAGATTGCTAAATTGTAATTTATGGCAAACCTTTGCCATGAAGAATACATGAGTGTTAGAAAACATAAATGTGTAATTAATTATTATTATTTACATATAAATACTACTAACTCTTCACTATTTTATTCATTCAAATCTTCCATCATTTTTATTCACTCAAACCTCCAACATTTTTATTCCCTCAAACCCCCAATGACTAATCTCAAACGATGATATCGGAATATTCATACCGTTTAACGGTTCTGATAACGACATTTTTTCAAACGATAGTAGCATACAATTTTCAAAGATCTCACTGAGGAAGACACGACAACATCATCATCGAGCAATATAATTGGCCGAAGGATCATTTAGTTTAAATTTTTGTATTTTAATTTTTTTGGTTTGAATTGTCGTATTTTATTTTTCAGGTTTTCAGTTATTTTATATTTTTAATTTTAATTAAATTTAATTGTTTTATTTGTTATAGATTATTATAAAAACAAAAAACACAAAATGTTCTAGGGTAATTGTGGGTAGGCGTCGCCAGTGATTTTATGGTTTATAGGTACATGAGGGTAAAGATGGCAGTACAGGATTGACCAATGCATAGATAATACCCATGAGTGCCCCTTCCCCTCTTATAAACTTATTACAATTAACACAATCATCACGTGTTATTCATATAGCTACTTTATTGCAATCAAAACAACCACCACGTTTCATTATACACTTAAAACAAGTGCACATAAAATAATATAGTTGGCATTCAACTACGTTCTACTAATTCTTGGAAGTGTACGTAGGTATGCTTTGTTTGGACCTGAAGCAATTGTCTGATCAACTATTGTCTTCACCTTCACCAATCTATTAAAGCTCCCCTTGAAACACTTTTTGCCGTAAACAAGTCCATCTTTAACACTAACTACCTACTCTCTTTTTTTGTTACTTTTAAAAACAGATTAAAAAGTTAAAAAAATATGTGTAACCACAATACCTTTAAAAAATGAAGCTGTTCACTCCAAAACAATAAAAATAGAAAAAAAAAACAAAAAAACAAAGCATTAGTTAGAACACGCTTTGACATTTTGACCAACAATAAAGGCAAATTGCTTCAAATAAGTCACTTTAGATCCGTTTTAACAGTTTTTTTTCTTGACATCTCATAGTAACACCAAAAGTTAAAAATAGAACCATAATAAGTCTAAAGGTTGAAAGTTTCAGTTTTGAACTAATTAATGGACTAAAATGTTCAAATCAATGATAAAAAGAACTTATTAAACAACTTGTTTAGCAGTTGGTTCTTGTGGTCCAATGACATGAGGATGATGGTTAATGCTCGAGTTTGTGGTCTTGGGTTCGAAACATGACTTAAGGGGTTTTTTTAAGTGGTGGGTTTTCTCCTTGATGCTGTTCTTGGGTGGTATAGACATGAAACGTCAAAATCAGTATGTAAGGAAATCTCATTTAGACACCGGTAGTTGTTCCAAACGTTGTTAAAAAAAATATTAACCAATAGCCATCAAAACCAAACACTATTGATCTCAAACTGGGTCAAACCCAAACCCGTCCACTTGTTCAATTCCAGTTCTGTCGGTTTCACCACCACACAGATAACAAATTTGACTTAAACTTGTTCATCATACTAAATAGTTTCCCAATTTTCAATCTCTCTGCTAAATCCTGGTCGTCTCTTTAACAGTATCTCATTCAAATTTCATATCAGAAATAGTAGTATGCAAATTAATATTATGTTGCTTAAGTATTTGATTTCTGTTGTTAATTCGCAAATTGGCAAGCACCAGATGTTAGCACTTTGCGCGCCTTAGGTTATTAGGTTTTTGAGCTCTGAGTAATAGTTTGATTTTATATAATGCCTTTCATAGAAGAGTTTGATCACCTCAAAATACAACTTCAAGATATAATATCAGCTACTGAAAACTTTAGTACAAACAAGCTAATAGGCCGCGGAGGGTTCGGACGAGTATACAAAGGGGAACTCTCTCTCCCGGAGGGAAAAACCATGGTTGCTTTTAAGCGGTTAGATCGTAGACTAGGGCAAGGAAACGTTGAGTTTTGGAAGGAGATCATCACGCTTTCAAAATACAGACATGAAAATTTGGTCTCTCTGTTGCACTTTTGCAACGAGGGTGATGAGATGATTCTTGTGTACGAGCATGCCTCTCGTGGGAGCCTTGACTGTTATTTAAGTGATGTTAATCTCACATGGACCCAACGGTTGAAGATGTGTGTAGGCGTTGCGCGTGGGATAAATTTCTTACATGATCCCATGGGATCACAACAAAGAGTTATCCATAGAGATGTGAAAAGTGAAAACATTCTTTTGGATGAGAAATGGACGGCTAAAGTTTCTGACTTTGGCTTGTCAAAAACCGGCCCTGCTAACCAACCACAGACATATCTTGTCTCTAATGTTGTCGGTACGCCTGGGTATTGTGATCCATTGTACTGGGAGATGGGCTTCCTATCGAAAGAGTCTGACGTGTACTCATTTGGAGTTGTGTTGTTTGAAATTTTGTGTGGGAGATTATGCTTTGAGTATAGTAATGGTGAGCTAAGTAACATTTTAGTGCCTCGATGGAGACGGTGCTATGAAGAGGAAAGGTTAGATGAGATTATTCTTGTTGGTCTAAAAGAACAAATGGAACCAGGTTCTTTGAATACCTTTTCAGCCATTGCCTATCGATGTGTGAAGAAAGCTCGTGAAGAACGACCAATGATTGCTGAGATTGTTAATGAGCTAGAGTTTGCACTAGAACAACAAGTATTACTTTCTCTATGCTTTAGTATTTTTTTTTCTTTAGTACCGTTGTTACAAAACATTACTTTTATAGGAGATTTTTGAAAACCTTGCAAAGAGAGTGGATATTGCAGAGCTGATCAAGATTGCAGGCCTTGCTGTACCTCCTCTGTCTTATGAATCACATAATCAACTTCTCATGCTTCTTTTGAAAGGTTTTCTTATTGATGATGGCAATACGGTAATTAGCTTCTTTTTTTTTTTTGGTAGTACATGCTTTTGTTTAGGTATTTGAAGTTTCATTTTAAGTTATGACAACATCAAGAACCGAATGTTGTGTATTTTTTTCAAATAAATATTTATGGGCATATTAAAATGAATATGCTTGCGATACAGTGGGTATCAATTAATATGAATGGAGAAGTTACCAAGGTGGTATCTGCAAAAAAATGTTTCTTTGGCGACAGTCTTGTAACTAAGAACGCCTCACATGTGGCACCGAACAGGAGAGCAAAAATTGCAAGGTTAGTTACTTTTTCGTAATAACAGGATATATTGTCTGATTTGAAATGTAATAGTTTGAACATTTGTGATTGTGATAGGTGCAAGTTTCCATATTATGTTTGTAGCGTGTATGGCAATCGTTTCAGAGTGGAAGTTAACTCTCGTTTTTTGTCACCAAATGTCACTGAAGAGGTAGGTCCCAGCAGAGCCCAGTTGGACCCGCAAGACTCACCTTGAAGAGGGACGTCTGCGCAAAGACCAACTGGATCCGCAGGACCCACCATGCTCAGAGAGATGAAGACCTTACGCGCACCACGCCAGCTGTTCCCGCAGGAAAAGCCTCCCAATGGTGACGTAGCCCGCCTGTTCCCGCAGCTGCGGATACAAGCCATCAGGGAAGGCTACCCGCACTAATAGTAAGGCTACACGCACAAGGCACTAACTCTCAATAATTCAGTAATGTCACCTGAAGAAGGAATGAGCAAGGCGGGAATACTCCCGCCCAAATGAGCCAGTCCGTACGCTTCTGGAGGATCTTTTGTACTATACCTGCCAAGGTATGGACAAAATAGACAAGATCTGACCAAAGCAGCGACAGCTCACTGACAACAGTACGACGAGGAGCACGCTCTAGTACAAAATGTCACTATCAGCCGCTGCCTACTCACCAACCCTCATCGTGGCACGTACATAACCTGCAGTTGGTGGAAAAGGAATAGTACACAGCCGGCCATGTCACTATCAGCCGCTGCCTACCCACCAACCACCAGCACGGCACGTGCGTATCCCACAGTTGGTAGAAAAGGAATATTATACAGCTGGCTGTACCTGCTTGGAAACCTACCTTCGGCTATAAATACTCCAACACCTTGGAACGGTATCATCATCATATACTCTCACATATCATCTGATACTATCTTATCTAGCTATTTCTCTTAATATACACTTATATTCAGAGCAATCTAGTCTGATTCTCACGCCGGAGGGTGGTCACAAGGAGGTACCCCCCTTCTCAGTGACGAGCTCACGGTGTCTGTTTTGCAGGTCATCAGAAGAATAACCATCTTTGCCGGACCTAACCCTCGTGGGAAACATCTACTTGACCCTAAGATTATCCGTAATCTGCCGGGATCACTTAGTGTTTCTTCAGTCACATACACAATATACATTATCTTCAAATATTGCGGTAGAAGCAGTCCAATATACATACCCTTTGAGTACAAACTGTATGGGGACACATTATTCTAGATCATGCATTGCATATGCCAAAGAGGATGATGGATGGTTGTTTACTAAGCTATACCAATTTACTAGCCACCAGGGCTCACAAAATCTCAGTATCGACTTCTCTTCAAGGCGTCAAACTCCGTTAGACCACAAGTTTGACTTTCTGGACGAATTTGCTTTTGAAGGCATTGAATTTCGGCCTGTGGAGAATGTGGGTTAATTTCCAGTGATATATTTGTTTACATCATATATAATCAACAAATCATATAAAGGTATATGCTTTATAGGTGACATGTGGAAACCAAGAGGAAAAAGTTATGGAGATCAACTTGGAACCAAATTTGCTGGTAGATTTTACAGATTTAATCAAGTTGTCAAAAGATCATTTACAATGGACAACCAAGAAAGAACTTTACTTTCTTCTTCGCAAAGGTTTCCTCATTGATGGTGATAAGGCATTACTATTATTTCTTCAGTGTTTCTTGATGAATATTATTATTTCAAATATTTAACCCTTTCAAAAGATCGCTATAGGAACGTATGGCATTTAGAGTTTATTAGTATCAAGTTCACGGGCTCAGTTTACAGCGATCTGTATATTGTACTCGCCTATTGAACGAATGCAATTCATTCTTTCATAGTCTAACAATAGCTATTTTATAACAACACTCATGTTTATCAATGAACAGTGGATTTCTATTAGCAAAAATATGAAGAAACGTCTTATGATACCTGCAAGTACGTTTTTGGATACTCTTGATTGGAAATGCAATTCTGTACCTGAATCAGGATCAAGGTTAGGGATCTTGTAATAATAAGCATTTAATAATCACTTTTCAGATATTATACAAGTAGTTTAGAATAGATTAGATTTCTTCAGGAATTACAAACTTGATATACATTTTGCAGATTCAAAGTGGTGACCAAGTCTCTTAAGCGTTATAGTTTCAAAATTCGTCTTAGAATCGATTCAAAAATATTGTCACCTCAAACAAAATATTCGTGTCACCTCATATTCAAACTACCATCAACATATGCTTCATTTGAGGGTCCGATGGTGATTGGAATTGATGATGGTTATAAATGTCATTTGCTTCCGTTGTCAATATGTTTAAACAATCGTTGTCATCCTCCGGTTATTGGGTCTCGTGACGGTAAAAGATCATGTTCCGGCCCGTTGCAGACCCGCAAAATGAAAGGCCATTCAAAGCAAAGGAAAGATGGTTGGATGGAAGTTCAATTTTCAGAAGTTTCGGTTACGAATGACACGGTTTATATACTATCTGTAGAGGAAAAGAAGTTTAGAAACATGAATTTTTTTGGCATTGTAATTGAAGGCATTGAATTTAGACCCCTGTAAATGTGTTTTTTGTATTCTCTTTGGGTATCTTATTGGATGAGTGGAGAGGTTAGAAGGTTAAAACGGGAAGCGAAAACTAATGAAGTCATGGAGATAATCAGGGCATGAATCCATGTGGTTTGACAGTCAATTATTTTTTCCTTCTTGTAACTAGTATTTGTTAATTAATTACAGAATATGTAAATATGAATGGTGTATAAGACTTGTTATTTAATGCATTTGTGAGCTGTATAACTTTTTAATCAATTCAGATATATGAAAACTTTGAGCCTCATATATCTGATCCAGTGGATAGCTGAAAATATTGAGAGTTGACTAAAAGAGACAACTTTTTCCATCACAAGATTACACACTTTCATTCTCATTCAGATTCAATATTTCAATATATTCACTTACACTTGTTTCCCATCTTTCTTTCTCTCTTTGTTATATCAATTTCTTTGATTCATATAATGTCTTTCATGAAAGATTTTGAGCACCTCCAAATTCAAATGAAAGATATAGTATCTGCCACCAATAATTTTGATCCCGCCAAGGTGATTGGGCGTGGTGGATTTGGGAAGGTGTATAAAGGAGAACTCTCTCTGCCAGAGGGACCAATCATGGTAGCTTTTAAGCAATTAGATCGTAGATTCGGGCAAGGGAACATTGAGTTTTGGAAAGAGATCATGACGCTTTCCAAATATAAACATGAAAATCTGATCACCCTTATGCACTACTGCATTGACGGTAATGAGATGATCCTTGTGTACGAATATGCTTCACGTGGGAGCCTTGATCGATACCTAAGTGATGCGAATTCTGTCACTTGGACCCAACGCTTGAGGATATGTGTTGGGGCTGCGCGTGGGCTACACTTCTTACATGATCCTATGGAGACACAACAACGTGTTCTTCATCGAGACATCAAAAGCGCAAACATTCTTTTGGATGAGAACTGGACGGCTAAACTTTCTGACTTTGGACTATCAAAAGTTGGCCCTGCTAACCAAGAGCACACATATCTTATCTCAAACGCTATTGGCACACTTGGGTATTGTGATCCGTTGTATTCAGAGTTGGGTTTCCTATCAAAAGAGTCTGATGTGTACTCCTTTGGAGTTGTGTTGTTTGAAGTATTGTGTGGGAGATTATGCTTCGAGTACACTAATGGTGAACTAAGTAACATTTTCGTGTCTAAATGGAGACGATGCTACGAGCAGAAGAGGTTAGATGAGATTATTCTTGTCGGTCTAAAAGAGCAAATGGATCAAGGTTCATTAAATTCATTTTCAGCCATTGCCTATCAATGTGTGAAGAGAACTCGTGAAGAGCGCCCGACAATGGCTAAGATCGTGAAAGAACTTGAGTTTTCACTTGAACAACAAGTAACTATATTTTGTTTTTTCCTGATTTGCAATAAGTCTAATCCCACTCTTTAGCACTAAATGGAAAGAGAATAAGAACTGACACTAAACATTTTCTAGGAGAATCTTGACAACCTCGCGAAGAAAGTGGATTTGGATGAATTGATCAGGATTGTAGACCTTGCATTGCCTCCGGTGTCATATGGAGCCCGAAATCAACTGCTCGTGTTTCTCTTGGAAGGACTCTTTGTTGAGGATGGAGAAACGGTAATTAGTAATTTTTCGTGTAACATAATTACATAAATGTTGTTGATATATCACATAATAACTACTATGCATGCTTGTCTTACAACAGTGGATATCAATAAACATGAAGGGAGAAGTTAGCAAAGTCTTATCTGCAACCAAATGTTTCTATGGAGATAAACTTGAAACTAAGAACACAGGTCCTCCACCTATGTCGGATACAACAATAATACAAGGTAAGTCGATTTCTTTTAAATATTATATTACGTTTTTGCTTATATCAGTAAATAAATTAAAACAAATATGTTGTTGAAGAAAACATTTATAAGTTTTTTAATAAATAAAAGATATATTGACATGTTAAAACTAACTTAGGGTAGGGATTGTTTGGCAATCTTATGAAGAACCACTATAAGGTCTGACCGATTAAAATGTAGCATCTGAATCGTTCAGCATGACTCTAAAACTTACCCATTAAGAGGTTTCATTAACCATTAAGAGTTGTATATGTAACACCCCGGCTTTAAGCGGAATACGCCTGTGTGTAACGTACAGATCACTAATAAGCTCGTAACGCTATTAAAGCGACAATAATTATATTCATTTCATTTCATTACATCACAAATACACAATACAATAACTTTGAAATTTCATTATGATAGGTTTCTAATAACCTAATGGTCCAACAAATCTAGTCTTCAATCCTTAAACTTTAACCTGCAGCACGTTTAAAATAATATATTTTGTCAACAATAATGTTGGTGAGAATTCATAAGTTTTGCATATATATATATATATATATATATATATAATACGAAAAGAATAAAAATTCACAAGTCAAGATGTATCGTCTCAATCATAAAGCAAAAGAAAAGTAAATACATGATATTCCCGTTCGCTTGACATAAGTCAAATCTACTAAGGAACCCCCGTTCCCCGAGCTACTTGGAGTATAGAATAATGATAATGATACCGCCATTTAAAAATGGACGGCGCAGGTACGTCCCGTCGGACCCTCCCACTATGAGTATGTGTATGATACCGCCATTAACAAATAGACGGCGCAGGTACGTCCCGTCGGACCCTCCCACTATGAGTATGTGTATCCACCAACAAAAATAGTAAACAACTAGCACATAATCACACAGTTTACAAGCAATATGATACAATACAAATACATACAAGACACGCATGTGAATTTTAGTTTGACACAAGAAAACCAAGTTTGTATGTGCTACACCCCAAAACGTGTAAAAAGTAAAAAGAGGTTATGAAAACTCACATGTTACTTAGCGGGAAACGAGAAAATAAGCGAAGATGTCTTAAGCGAGTGAACCGGCAAAGTTCGGTTCAATGAGCGGCCTTAAATAAGAAAATAACTATGGTCAAAATGAGTTTGAGGAAAGATTAGAAAAAAAAAAGATGGCCGACATGTTCGGTTTATAAATTCATGAATAAAAAGTTTGTTAAAAATAAAGTTTTATTTTATTTTTGTTAGTTAAGATAAAAACAAGTTAGTTACTTAACTTTTAGTCAATTTATTTTAGTTTTTTTTTGGGAAAATATATGTTATAATATTTATTAGTTAATTCTAATGAGTTCGGTTTGTTGCCGAACCGATTATTATTTAAGCAAACAAGTTAATCGGAGTGGTTCATTTTTGGTCAAACATGAACTCAGTTTTGAGTCGGGTTTATGTCTAACATATTTGAAATGATAAGATGAAGCGACATGTTGCAAATGTTTAGTTTAGTTTTATTAGTTTTGCAAAGGTTAGTTTTTTTTAACATAAAACTTTTTTTTAATTGAACATTAAACGAGCCGACAAGCGGTAGTGAAACACAACCATGACTGTCGACATAAGATGACAACGTGATGATGACAACATGATGTGTTTTACATAAAATAATAATAAATTACCCGAGGATAGAATAACAAAGAAAAAAAAGAAGAACTTGAACGGTTTGACTTTCTTGGTCAAACTTTGACTTTAACACCAAAAGAGAGCTAGAGCATGAGTGAGAGTTAATTGGGTTGTGGTGAAGGATTTGCAAAGGTAGGACATGAATTTATAGTGCAAGAGTCGTTAATAACAATGCTTGACCATACTAATTGGTCAAGCTAGTCTTTAGCCAAGTCTTAAGCCAAAAGTTAATGATGAAATTAAATGGTTTGACCAAGAATTGATGAAGGTAAAGATGTTATACATTATATAGTTTAGGTGAATTAAAAATCTTCTAAACCAAGTCAAAAGGCAAGTCTTATGGGTAAAAGTCATGGGATTAGTCAAAATAAATAAATATAGTTGAATATTCAAAATATGCAATTAATCATAATTAATAAAAGAATAATAGTTGAAATGTAATCAAAATATAAACGAATTGAATTGATCTTCACTTAAATTTAATGCTTGAGATAATAATATTAATAAAATATCATGAAAATCATAAACAACATAATGATCATATTCAATATATTTGCCATCTTTAATAATAACTGAAGGTTCGAATTCCATCAAACATTTTAAACGGGTCAGGTTTTGGATTTGAAAATTAACGAATGTTACAGTATACCAAATGCAGATTACATATAAACTAATGTTTTCGAGATCCTTATATACAATATGAATCCGCACTTTAAAAGAAAACCTTGTGTCGGTTGGTGTTACCATAAAACCGGGCATAACTACCTAATAAGCATAGTTATGTAATAATGTGATGTGATTATAAAATACAATTTAAAGATTATTATTTAATCTTATCAAAATTTAAGTAATTGCAATAGGTCCAGATTTGCTCAGTACTTGTGGAACGTCTATAGCAATCGCTTCAGAGTAGAAGTTAACACTCAGTTTTTGTCACCACATGTCACATACACCATTTACATTGTGTTCCAACATTGCGGTCATTTTAGCGCCCCTTGTTACATACCTTTCCTATACAAATTGGAGGAGGAGTTGCACTATTCAACATCATGCATCGCCTATGAAAGCCATAAGACATGGGTAATGACTAAGTTATACAGATTTACCAACTACCACGACCAACGAAATTTAAACATTGAGTTCTTGCCACCGGAACAAATACCCTTTAATGACATGCTTGCTTTTCAAGGGATTGAAATTCGGCCTACGGGAAATGTAAGTTAAGTAAAATGATTTGTTCTTTTATATCATTTTTAACTTCTTTTTGGATCAGAATTTAACTTTTTTGGAAATAAAGCTTTAGTTGGCAAGTTAGTCAAAGTATAAGTGAAACTCTTGTAACTTTGTTATTTTTTGTTGCTAATTGGTAGTTAACCAATGATTATGATTGTTAGACATCTGAGGTTAGTATAAGAAAGAGTGAGGGTAGGGTGTGATTACTTAGTTAGACTGAAAAATTGTTCATTAATCGTTTCATTTGCCGTTTGTAGTTGAATGAGGAGAGAGAATCGTTGGAAGTAAATTATTGTCTTAATTTCTCTAGTGTTGATTTCTTACAGCAGACTTGAT